>NW_027036242.1:0-13318 GCF_034236695.1 Oncorhynchus nerka
TCAACTCATTCTAGATGTGGACAACAGATATGCCTCTTATTGGAGCCATCTCAACTCATTCTAGATGTGGACAACAGATATGCCTCTTATTGGAGCCATCTCAACTCATTCTAGATGTGGACAACAGATATGCCTCTTATTGGAGCCATCTCAACTCATTCTAGATGTGGACAACAGATATGCCTCTTATTGGAGCCTATCTCAACTCATTCTAGATGTGGACAACAGATATGCCTCTTATTGGAGCCTATCTCAACTCATTCTAGATGTGGACAACAGATATGCCTCTTATTGGAGCCATCTCAACTCATTCTAGATGTGGACAACAGATATGCCTCTTATTGGAGCTATCTCAACTCATTCTAGATGTGGACAACAGATATGCCTCTTCTCCGACTCCTGAACTCTACAAAGAGAGACTGCTACACCAATCAAAAATTTGACAATCTTTCCACCAAACAAATCACTTTAGTAGCCTTAAGCCATGAATCAACCTAGATGGCAGTGACCCCAACCCAGTCCCTGACATTTTTGGGTTACTTCCCCTAGACCAGAATGCTACCATGCATCAGGCTCGCCACCTTGTCCTCTTTCACTTGAAGTCTGCAAAGCCGCCCTCCTTTATGCAGTGGGTTAAGGAGGTGGTGTCATCTCTGCCTCTGGAGAAGGTTGGGTACACTGTGCTTGGGTCCCAACAAAGTTTGACTTAACCTGGTCTCCATTAATACAATACCTGGAGAGCCTGTCTTTTACTTAGTGTAACTTGCATAGTTTGGTAAGCAGCCATGTCTGTTCTAGATGCCATTTGTGCTGATAATTTTTTTTATTGAACTTTTTTTTCCATTGGTTTTGTTTCTATTACTGTTTGTTTCTTTCCTATTGAACTTACTTTTATAGATGCCTTGGTGGGTGGGCGTTGTGGAGGGTGGTTTGGAGGGAGGGAGGGAGGGGATGGATGGGAGAATGAGGGGTTGGGGTTGTACTGTTTTTGTTTTCTATAAAGTTTTTGTTTAAAATAAAAAAAGTAAAGAGTAGACACTGCTATACTCCAAAAGACCAAATAACTATTACTACTAGTTATATTGTATTGCACATACCAGGAAAGTGGATGAGTTGAAGGAGGCGATGGAGATGGAGTAAAGGATCTGGGACTTCTTCAGGGCCTTCAGTTCTTTCTCCCTGTATCCCAGGACCTGCTCCAGAAAGGCCTTCTCCCATGCATAGAACTTCAGGATCTTGATCCCGTTCAGGATCTCGTTCATCAGCTTGATTCGCCCATCCATAAACTTCATCTGTACCTCCTAGGGAGAAGCATTCAAAGACATGGTTAAATAGAAGTGTTGTTGCACCAGCATACCTGTATCTATTACTCATCTCAGGATGGCGCTGCAGTGGATAGTAGCTGTCTTACGGGCTCCTGACCAATTCTGCTATTTTGTGTGGTTTTTTGTTTGACGAAGCAATTGACAAATAAAATGTGATTTATTGTGATTTTATAAACATTGAGTTGTCAGTTACAGCTGCAAATACTTGTCAAGTAACAGCTAATGTTGAGCACTCTACAGAAGTATGTACTTGTTTAATTTCATTAGAATTGTACTATGTTACAGTATTGAACACAGTTCTTAACACTTAGCAGTTTTACGACGAGGAAACAACAAAGCGGCCAGGAAAGCGGTCAGTGACATTCTACGACTGCAAATTAGATTAAAACAGGCATTATTGCCAAAACTGTCTGTTGTTTTTCCAAAAAAACAAATGAAAAATATAGCCTTTTATAGACCCTTTTTTTCTGTGGTTGTTTTTCATAAGCATAACATGGTGGAGACATCCATCCAACCCGCACTCCCACACAGCTCTGTTTCGGCTATGTAAACCAGCTGTGGCATCCCTGACCAAACATGCAAAATCACATTCTGATTTGGCTACTGCCTGGGGTCAAAGTAGCCTGGAAAGACTGTCTGGTCCCAGATCTTTTTGCACTGAGGTCAAAGTGCATATGAATCTCCTCTTAGGACATGTCCGTACCTGCAGTTTGCTCCTTTTCTTGGCGATGAATCCATTGAGTGGGAAGATGAGGATGACGGTGGCAATTCCGGCTAGCGCAGATGGGCCTAGGTGCTGTAAAATGGCATCGTTTTACACAAGTCATCAAAAGCAATGTGTTATAAATGAGTAGCAAAGAAAACAAATGTCCGTCATTAATGAGTACCAACAAAAAACAGAAGTGACCGTGCCATCCATACCTGCCAGAGGAAGAAGAGGCAGAGAGCGATCTCGATAGGAGCCAGCCACACTGCGTTGAAGTAAACCACAAAGTCCATGAGCTTCTGAGTGTCGGCTGATACCAGGTTGACGATCTCCCCCACTGTGCACGTCCTCCTGGATGCGCTGTTGATCACCAAAGACTAGAGGAAAAACAGAACAACCTCAAGTTAAACCTCCAGTAAATGAGTATTATGTAACACTTGGTTTCAAGGTTTCTTAACATCCAGAACCTCTTTTTCCAACTTAAATAAACCTAAACTTGACAATTAACATATTTATTTTTCAATGTTTTTTTCTTGGTCCTTTGAAAAATTATATGTTAATTGTCGAGGTATAGTTTATTTACGTTGGAATTTCAAGCCTGCCATTAAGAGCCAATGTTTACAACGTGACGCCCAGTCACCCACTGTCGTACCTTTCTGTAGACCAGTCCCATCACGGCTGTCTTCACTCTCATGCCCACGGTGAAGCAGGTGTACATGTACTGGTGGTTGAACAGGGACTGGAGACAGGACAGCAGGAACATCAGGGTAGCGTAGAAGTAGCCCTTCCACAGGGGGCGTCTTCTTCGTTCATGAAGCCCAGAAGAAGACTGTTGGAGAGGGAATAAGGGTGAAAGAGAGAACATGGTAATATCATACAGTACTTCCTGTGGATACGTTCTGCTTCATGTTTCTGGAGACTTTCAGCATACTCAACTCAACAGAGTCTTATTCATACTATAAAACATAAGCCTATACACTGAACATGGACACTGTGCCACTGCCAATGCAGTGCATTTAATGGAGTCATAAGACAGACAAGTTACTGTTCTCTGTCAGCTTTATGTACCCCTGTCATGTTCCTTCACTATCACTGCTTTGCCATGCAGCCCTGTGTGGACTATGATCATTAGTGTGGCCGCAGGGTCTGCTGGTCGACACAAAGCCGTCTCTAGTTGCACAACAGTGCTCCTCTTGTGGCTGGGCTGGCCTCAACACTTGGCTAGTGGCTCTCTTATTGTGGTCCACCAGATCAACCTCAGCCTTTCTGCTGTTTAGAGCCTTCTCTTCACTCTCTCTTTCCTTCCTTTCTTTCTTTCTTCCTTCCCTCCCTTAAGCTAAGCTAATGTCCTTGACTCTCCATGTTGGGGCAGAAAGCTGTGGTCTCTGACTCCTTTCTCTTGACCGTAATTAACACTTCCACCAAGCCATGGCTGTGCAACAACAACAACAAGGTTCCTGTCTAGACTGGCATTGGGTGCCAGAGATGGGTCAAGCATGGCAGGTCCAGTTTTAAGGTTGCCAAATTGACATTTTAGTATGTATATCAATGTAAAGGGCATTGGAAATAGACGTGGAATCTGTCTGACTTGCAAGGGAGTATTGTGTCGTGCTGCCCAGATTACGATGGCTTTGTTTACGATGTGATGCCATGGATTTGTAGGAGCTTAGTCTCCTGTGTAGAATTAACATCAAACCCTTAGCAATTTTTACCTGAGCACTTGAGGGATGGCAAACATAAAGAAGTCGTGGAAGATGATGCACATCGTCCCAGTAAGGAAGTAAGGTCCCAAGTTCCTGGCCAGTGTCCTCAGCAGACAGAAGCCGGAGCTCTGCTCCTTCTGCAGCTTCCTAAGTATCTGGGCCTGGTCAGGCAGTCTGGTGCCCAGCGCCACGCCTGCCGCCATGGTCTTCTCCTGCCTGGAAAAACAAACAGACAGAGATGACATCTGGGTTTGATGGCCCTATATATTGCCTGTTTTTAAAAATATGAAACAAAGGGATGAAAAAAATTCAACAACAGTCATTGTTGTTCATTTGACACATCTCCGGTGCAAAAATGTGAAGAGAAGACTTTTCAGCAGCCATAAAAGGCATTATCCTGCTGACACATGAGTTGATGAGCGCTGAACGCAAGGTTTTGGAATTTAACAATGGGATCTTCAAAGCTAGTGTCTCGACGTTACAGTATGCTGTCCTTAGGGGACCTATTTTGACCTATTTGAAGGGTACTTCTTTTGACCTTTTTGAAGGGGACTTCTTTTGACCTTTTGACCTATTTTCGGACTTAAGTGTCCCTTAGCGAGACAGCTTGTTTTTCCGATTACAACTACACAAGCTCCTCAAAGGACCTCAATCATCTAGAGTTCTAGGCAGACACTATTCTGAAGTTTAACCACAATGTCATTGTCATAAAATTAAGTTAATTGATTCCTGAGTCTCTGAAGCTACTGAATTAGTTTGGCGAGTATGCATATTGTAATTGGTTCTTACTGTTGCAGTTTGGCACATTCTGTTGTCACTCCTCCTCCAAATCAGAGATGATCTTGTCCGATGTGTCCTCTTCCCTCAGGTTCCACAGGTCTCCAGCTTCCAGAGAGATGCGATAACCTTTAACCACCAGCCTGAGGGGAACAGCGATGATTAAGAACACCTTCCTAATACTGACTTGCACCTGGTCAGTCTATGTCTTGGAAAGAGCAGGTGTTCTTCAGGTTTTGTACACTCAGTGTATAAGTTATACACAAACACCCACGTACATTATAAGATTTACAGTATAAAAGATTTTTCAAACAGGTCAACATGTTGTTTGAGAGTTTCATTAAACCATCTTACCCAGTAAACCACCAGAAGAGCATCTTCGACAGGAAAGAGGCATCCTTGACTGGACATGGGTTCTGAAACAGATTAGAGGGGGAATGTCACTGACTTTGACCACCATGTAAATCTCTCAATGTTTAAAGGCTTTGGTAAAACATAGGACTCCTCTGTGGCTGACTTTAATGGTTCTATGATGTACTTGTGGAGTCTATTTACTGGATGCTAATGAGTTTAAACAGCATGATGCAGTAAGGTGGTCCTCAGTGGAAACTGCATGTGTAAATAGCTGGAGACTGTGGACAGGAGTAAAGCGCGTAAACAGTTAGAGTTCGTGTTGGAGCTAGGGTTGGGAGGAGAATTTGAGGTCCATGCTGGGTGGTAACGTGTCGTCACTGTGGCACCATGCTGAACACACACACCTACACACTAGCAATTTGTGCTTATGCTCGATCTTTGGCAACCTCTCTTCCCTCTACCGCCCCCTCACCGGAGGTCTTACTCCGTCTCTCTCTCTCCATCTCTCTTGCTCTTCCTCTCCATCCCTTGCTTTCTCTGTTGTTGTCTGACTATGAGAATCTCTGACCAAGATGTGGGGGAGCAGAGAACACACTAGGGTGTGGCTCTTACACCAGGCTGTGGCTTCCAGTCCTCTGAACCTCACTACCGCTGGCCGACCAGGATAGATGCTGAGAGACATTTAGTTTTTTGGGATAGTTTGTTTTCTTGTTTTTTGGGACAGTTTGTTTTCTTGTTTTTCTCTCAAGATACAGTATCATGTAATGTCAAGGACTATATAGGCTTCACTGTAGCTACCACTTCCAAAGTCAGGTTGTTTGGTTGGGACATGATTCATCAGTCTTTTTTGATTGGACCGACCGTGAGAGAGTATGATTCTGTAAACCGCATAAATACAGAACTGCGTTGGTGTAGTAGTGGTGTAACGGTCGTAGCATGGTTCATGTGGTGTGTGAGTCGTGTGTATGGAATGGACAGAGTAGACAACACATTCATTCATTAATTCACAGTGTCCTGGTAGGAAAGTGGGCAGAGAGAGGAAGTGAATCACTTGATCTTCCACCAAAAGGGAAACTCAGGGAGTGTGTTGACAACGAAAGTCAAAAACCACAAGATGGCTTCTATTCTCAATCCCAGTCTCTGCCCAAGCATTCTCTCATGTTTTGGAAGGAGAGAGCATTTTGACGGAAGTGAAATATAGCCCACGATCTAATGCCTACTTTGACGAGGACGGTTTTTCCCTCTGGAGGCTGGTCAGCGAAACAACACAGGAAGAGCTGGGCCAGTTGGAGTGAGAAGTAGGAGAAAAACGCTGTGTATCTCACAATATCGGTGGTGATACCCTGTTAAAAAAAGAAAACAGTGAATATTACATGATTTGCCGAAGTAAATAAAGGTTAAATAAGTACAATTGCCAACGTTATTGTTGTCATTGCATTTCTCATGCAACATATAGTTGTGTAACCATTTGTGGGTTACTGAGACATGTATCTTTTGAGTTTTAAGACATAGGGAAATGGGTTGGTTACACAACAATATTGGAACTGTGGCATCAATGAAATCATGTTTCAATTTAAATGCTCTGTCACAACTAGTAAACAATGTATCATTAATTGCAATACTTTTTATTTCATCAGTGTGGGTTTGCATGATTTTGTCAAAATGCAAGCTTTTCTTCCCAGATAAAGATTTCAAGATTTCCCATGCTTGAACTCAACATAAGGAACACTATATAGGACAGGATATGGTTATATGCCACGATCACGAGAGAGACTCAATAAAGCTTATTTTGAACTGTAAAGCCAAATCATGGTGCAAAACCAAAGTCTTTAATACGTCGCTTTATATAAATGAAGCAATAGTAAAAAGCTCCCTGCAGTCACGCTACGACCCATATCTGTAAATAGAGAGTTGTGGGAGAAGCAGACACAAACCAACAACCCTCCCTCCCTCTTTCTC
The DNA here is from genome assembly GCF_034236695.1 of Oncorhynchus nerka. NCBI lineage: Eukaryota > Metazoa > Chordata > Actinopteri > Salmoniformes > Salmonidae > Oncorhynchus > Oncorhynchus nerka. The sequence continues at coordinate 6,825 of NW_027036242.1, forward strand.
AATGGAAGACAGCCAAAACAGTGATATTAACCACGTATTATGTGAAATGTGGTTTTCACATGTTTTTCTTAACTTATAAGAGACCAGCAGCAGGCCTGTTTTTGATGGCCCATATGTCAACCTAATGTTGACACGTTTCCCTTTGTGTGAGAGAGTTAAAGCCATAGTCAACGGCAGTTGGAGTGATTTTGTCATGTTAGTCATTTAGCAGACACTCTTATCCAGCCCTTACAGGAGCAGTTGGTGTTAAGTGCCTTGCTCAAGGGCAAAGGATTTTTCATCTAGTTGGCTCAGGGATTTGAACCAGAGACCTTTCGGTTACTGGCACAACACTCTTAACCGCTAGGCTGTCTGCCGCACAGGTACGAATTGCAATCTGACCATTGTAATTGTCAGATGCTTCATAAACAACAGGTGTAGATTTACAGTCAAAGGCTTATGAGCAATGATAGCTTGGCTATGTACAGAGGGTACCAGTACCTAGTCGATGTGCAGGGGTACAAGGAAATTGAGGTAGATATGTACATAAAGGTAGGGGTAAAGTGACTAGACAACAGGATAGATACACTGCTGCTATTGTCTATTACTGTATGTGATGAGTGTGTGTGTGGCGAATGTCTGCGTGTATGTGTTGGAGTGTCAGTGTAAGTATGTGTGAGTGTGTGGGTAGAGTCCAGAGTGTGTGCATAGAGTCATAAATAGTGCAAAAAGGGTCAATGGAGATATTCCGGTTAGCTATTTAGCACACTTATGACTTGGGGGTTGAAGAGGTACAGGAAGCTTTTGGTCCCAGACTTAGCACACCTGTACTATTTGCCATGTGGTAGCAGAGAGAACAGTCTATTTTTATTACCTTTATTTAACTAGGTCAGTTAAGAACAAATTCATATTTTCAATGACAGCCTAGGAACAGTGGGTTAACTGCCTGTTCAGGGGCAGAACGACAGATTTGTACATTGTCAGCTCCGGTTACTAGTCCAACACTCTAACCACTAGGCTACCCTGCCGCCCCGTCTATGACTTGGTTGGCTGGAGTTTTTGACAAATTTTAGGCCCTTCCTCTGACACCACCTGGTATATAGGTCCTGGATGGCAGGGAGTTCAATCCCGTACGCACTACCCTCTGTAGTATCTTGCGGTCAGATGCCGAGCAGTTGCCACACCAAGTGGGGATGGAACCATGCTCTCAGTGGTGCAGCTGTTGAGCGTTTTAATCATCTGACGGCCCATGCCAAATCTTTTTAGCCTCCTGACGGGGAAGAGGCATTGTCGTGCCTTCTTCACGACTGTGTTATTGTGTTTGGACCATGATAGGTCCTTAGTGATGTGGACACAGAGGAACTTGGAAGCTCTCGACCCGCTCCACTACAGCCCATGTGAATGGGGGAATATTCGTCCCTCCGTTTCCTGTAGTTGTTGATGACAACCTCACCCTATGTTAGCCCAGAGTGCAGATGGGGAGAACAAACTAGATCTGGCCGCATAGTGAAAACAGGGTCAGGATGGTATGGAGCTAGGAGTGGGTGGTAATATATGCCTGTAAACATAGGTCAGTTGGTCTGACCAACGAGCCGAGGGAATTGGGTCTGCAAAACCAAACTAAACATGAACTCCGTACACTCAGAGCTTTTACCGTTGCAGTGAAATGTCTCATGTTGAGATACAGGAACTCTCTTCTAATGTTGTTGCTAGTCTACCAGAAGAGCTGTCTCAAAGTTCTTCTCTGAGTTTGTCCATATGATCAGTGCTGGTGGTGGCCACGTGTGTGCACGTTTGAAAATGTGTCCGTCTATACACTAGTGTACAAAACATGCTCTTTCCGTGACAGACTAACCAGGTGAAAAGCTATGATCCCTTATTGATGTCACCTGTTAAATCCAATCAGGGTTTTTCACGCTCAACAGTTTCTAGTCTATATCAAGAATGGTCCACCACCCAAAGGACATCCAGCCAACTTGACACAATTATGGGAAGCATTGGAGTCAACATGGGCCAGCATCCCTGTGGAACGCTTTCAACACCGTGTGCCGATGTATTGAGGCTGTTCTGAGAGGAACAAGGGGTTGCAACTCAATATTAGGAAGGTGTTCTTAATGTTTTGTTCTCCCGGAGTATGTGACTGTGTTGAGTGGATAATACAAATACTGTATTTCCCAGTAGGTTGGTCCCCGTAGGTGTTTGCTGGCTGTTCCTGCCTTTAAAAGTGGTGTTGACGTGCCTCTGGTCTGACCCTGGGCTGCCATGTTGGGTTGTCTCACCATCACTATCGGTTTTACCTCAGACCTGTCATTACCGCTGGCCTAAACACTACGTGTGGTAATGTCATACTGGAGGCGATAAGGATGTGATATGGATGTGTGTGTTTCTAAAAACACGAATGCTGTTACCGCTTTGACAAATACGAGGACAATGATTGCAGTGTCTGTAAGGAAGAGACACCGTATGAGAGGAGGGGAGTCTAGAAATCTACAGAGGCTTTAGGGAGACAAGGGAGATGAGAGTTGGCAGTGTCTGTCATCCGCCCGACCAACACTGCAGGGTTTCCTCTGTCGACTTTGGGGAGGCAATGCATTTATACCCAAGTCATGCTAAGTCTAGACTAGAAAACCCTTGGTTAATTTTGTGGAGTTACGAATAAAGCATTGCAGGTACAACAGCATATCTATATCAAGCAATGCACTCTCTAGTCTCTAAATCTAGACTATGGGTAGACAACCCTAGACCCTAGACAACCCTTCAGACAAACTGGTTCTGCAGGGTCACTGAGTGCAAACCTAAGCAGACATAACAGTCAGGATGTAGGCGTAGCATATTCATCCAAGTAAATTGTTTCCTACGATACAAAATTACTGTGTGTCATGACTGTTTTGACAGGATTCTCTATTAACCTACATTCACATAGCGTGTGAGAATAATCTTGACTACTTGTAACATCAGTCATGCAGACACTGAGTAGGTTAGTGCCTGTGTCATCACACCTGCTACTTCTCCCATAGACCATGGAGAATAAAGTCATGTTCTACTACCACCGTACCTCGTACATAACCAGCTGGATCTTTGCCCGTAGGGGCACCAGGGAACACACCACCGCCAGGACCCAGAACAGGAAGAGGAAGACGGAGGAACGACAGCCTCGTATCCTCTCCAACTGGATGATGCATATGGCCAGGACCTGAGGAGAGAGCACAATTAGACCCAACCAAATCATGAGAAAACAAAAGATAATTTACTTAACATATTGGAAAGAATTAACAAAAAACAGAGCAAACTAGAATGCTATTTGGCCCTACACAGAGAGTACACAGCGGCAGAATACCTGACCACTGTGACTGACCCAAAATTAAGAAAGCTTTGACTATGTACAGACTCAGTGAGCATAGCCTTGCTATTGAGAAAGGCCGCCGTAGGCAGACATGGCTCTCAGAGAAGACAGGCTATGTGCTCACTGCCCACAAATGAGGTGGAAACTGAGCTGCACTTCCTAACCTCCTGCCCAATGTATGACCATATTAGAGAGACATATTTCCCCCAGATTACACAGATCCACAAAGAATTCGAAAACAAATCCAATTTTGAAAAACTCCCATATCTACTGGGTGAAATTCCACAGTGTGCCATCACAGCAGCAAGATTTGTGACCTGTTGCCACGAGAAAAGGGCAACCAGTGAAGAACAAACACCATTGTAAATACAACCCATATTTATGCTTATTTATTTTATCTTGTGTCCTTTAACTATTTGTACATTGTATATATATATATATAATATGACATTTGTAATGTCTTTACTGTTTTGAAACTTCTGTATGTGTAATGTTTACTGTTAATTTTTGTTGTTTTTCACTTTATATATTCACTTTGTATGTTGTCTACCTCACTTGCTTTGGCAATGTTAACACATGTTTCCCATGCCAATAAAGCCCTTGAATTGAATTGAATTGAATTGAATTGAATTGAGAGTGGGAGAGAGAGTGCGACAGTGAGTGAGAGTGAGATTAGTATGACTTGCATTACAGCGGTTGTGAAAGTCAAGCGAGTGTTTTGAAAGGAGAGACCCCTGACTGAGGACTGGCAAGCGAGTCTACTTTGAAACTCAACAACTATTACTTTGAAGATGTAAATGAATCACTCAATAAATCCTTTGTATCAGCATTCACTGTCATTCCCAGTAGTCTCTGATAGAAAATATAAAATATTTGTAAGGATTGGATTTGGCTTTTGTTGGTTTTGGAGAAAGAGGTTATATTGGGATTTCCCTGACCACAGAAGCAGCTTTTATCCTGCTGACTTCCTTCAATAAAACAACAGATGTATGGTACTATGCCCTCCACCCCTCCTTCCTTCCATCCCTCCATCCATGCATTGCCTTTTGCCTTAATTGCACTATATTTATTTTATTTGTTCGAATACAGGCTGTCATTGTAAATAAAAATAACATTCTTAACTGACTTGCCTGGTTAAATAAATGTTTAGTAAAATAAGTAGATAAAACAGGACTGATTCCATGTTTTGGGGCATCACTGTCTATCCGAAAAATGCCTTGTCTTTCCACGGACTGTGTTTTGGCTGTAATTATCTCTGACTGTCGGTAGTTTGGTCAAGTTGAGAAGTCATCTAGCCTCGCCAGCTCATCACTAAAAGGAGAGTTGTGGTTATAGAGTTGCATAATAGATACCATACTGGTTCCATCAGATCTTAAAAACTGTCCTGTTTTTAAGCAACCAGCCATGATTATTTAACGTTTGATAGATCAACAACACCATAGAAACACTTTTTGTATGCTATAGAGTAGAGATAAATATGGTGATTGTTGGGTTAATTTCAGTTTCTAAGCCTATTGTCTGACTAGCCACATTGCAGGCAAATAAACTGCTTCCAGCCTAATATTTACCTTGACAACTCATAAAGGTTGTAGTGTGGCAAGACAGCACAAACTTATCTGGGACCAGGCTAGGTAGAAACACTGTATAGAAAAATATCTATGCTGTGTGGTTGGATGTCAGGTTCATTTCCCAGTTTCTATGCTGCTTGGCCTGTTGCCTAACTAACCACATTGCAAGCAAGAAATGGTCATTCCCTTCTGAGAGGAACCCATTTCCTTAAATGGAAGTCAGTGGGTAGAACTAAGTCCATTACTAAACTAAAACCTAACTCAATTCCCTACCTAGTAATTATACTGGAAGTCTGGGGAATTGGGGTGGAAAAATAACTCTGCGTCATGGTGTCGCTGATTACAGCAGATGGCGTGCCTTGCAAGCAGCTCTCATGGTAGGAAGGGAGAGTAACCATGACCACGAACCGGGGTGAGTCTGGTGAAAAAATTACATTCCCATACATTGACTGTATATGGGTCGATGAGGACGAGAAACAAGCAAAATAACGTTTATTTTGGACACAGTGTTCCTTAGCTTTACGTATGGGAAACCAGAGGGTGGTGGCTGCCATTATGGTTCTATGTCCAGAAAATTATTGGCCTTGGCTTTTTATTTATATAGCAACCAACCAATCAACTGTAAATATCATGGCTGGTTAACTGTAGCAAGGTCTTGGATTTCAAATCCGGGTCCCTAATGTGATAAAAAAGTGACCTTTTTAAAAATGGATGCCTTGTGTACCTGGTACAAGAGATGCATTCAGTATTTCTTCACCCAAACAGTTGCTGATATTGACCTAAGAGTCTGAGGTGACCACAGGTGGGCCAGACTGTCTGATTTGGAGGGACTGAGTCTGTGCAGCACTTGTGTTCGGCCTCTGAGGGAGAGGGGAGTTATGGGTAGGGGGGGGTCATGGCTCTGTGAGTCAGCTACAGGAGGCACACTGCCCTACATCCGGCCTCCTCCGCTCCTCCCTCTATTCCAACCCCTTGCACCTCTGCCTTTGTCTTAAATCTGACGTTATACCCCCTCACACAGTAGTAAACAGGACTTTATTCTATCTAGCTGGACCTCCCATAGTGCACTGCACTGCTCTCCACCGGCGTTCTTCTCAGCCTGATCCCAGTACTGTAAATCAGTGGGGAGGATGATTTGAGAGTAGAGTACAGTATGTCTTTGTAATCATTGTAAAAATTGTCTGTCACGCCTTGGTCATTGTATTTTGTGTTTTTGTCATATGTTTGGGTAGGCCAGGGTGTGACATGGGACATATGTTATGTTTCGTATTGGGGTTTGTATTATTTGGGATTGCGGCTGATTAGGGGTGTGGTATAGGCTTGGCTGCCTGAGGCGATTCTCAATTAGAGTCAGGTGCTTTCGTTGTCTCTGATTGGGAACCGTATTTAGGCAGCCTGAGTTTCGCTTGGTATTTCGTGGGTGTTTGTTCCTGTCTCTGTGTTGTAGTCACCAGATAGGCTGTAATTAGTTTCACGTTCTGTTTGTTGTTTTGTATTCTGAGTTATTTCATGTACCGCATTTCATTCATTAAAGTCATGAGTAACCAACACGCTGCATTTCGGTCCGACTCTCTTTCCACAAACGAAGAACGCCGTTACATTGT
>NW_027036243.1:5000-13324 GCF_034236695.1 Oncorhynchus nerka
TACAGAGAGATACAGAGAGATACAGAGAGAGAGACAGAGAGATACAGAGAGATATACAGAGAGAGAGACAGAGAGATACAGAGAGATACAGAGAGACACAGAGAGAGATACAGAGAGATACAGAGAGATACAGAGAGATACAGAGAGAGAGACAGAGAGATAGACAGAGAGATACAGAGAGAGATACAGAGAGAGATACAGAGAGAGAGAGAGAGAGATACAGAGAGAGATACAGAGAGAGATACAGAGAGATACAGAGAGAGATACAGAGAGATACAGAGAGAGAGAGATACAGAGAGAGATACAGAGAGATACAGAGAGAGACAGAGAGATACAGAGAGAGACAGAGAGATACAGAGAGAGAGACAGAGAGATACAGAGAGAGAGACAGAGAGATACAGAGAGATACAGAGAGAGAGACAGAGAGATACAGAGAGAGATACAGAGAGAGAGACAGAGAGAGAGACAGAGAGAGATACAGAGAGATAGAGAGAGATACAGAGAGAGACAGAGAGAGACAGAGAGAGACAGAGAGAGATACAGAGAGAGATACAGAGAGATAGAGAGAGATACAGAGAGAGACAGAGAGATACAGCGAGAGATACAGAGAGAGAGACAGAGAGATACAGAGAGAGATACAGAGAGAGAGACAGAGAGAGACAGAGAGAGAGACAGAGAGATAGAGAGAGATACAGAGAGAAACAGAGAGAGACAGAGAGAGATACAGAGAGAGACAGAGAGAGATACAGAGAGAGATACAGAGAGATAGAGAGAGATACAGAGAGATACAGTGAGAGATACAGAGAGAGAGACAGAGAGAGAGACAGAGAGAGATACAGAGAGAGATACAGAGAGAGAGACAGAGAGAGACAGAGAGATACAGAGAGAGACAGAGAGAGAGACAGAGAGAGACAGAGAGAGATACAGAGAGAGAGAGAGAGAGAGACAGAGAGAGATACAGAGAGATAGAGAGAGATACAGAGAGAGACAGAGAGAGACAGAGAGAGATACAGAGAGAGATACAGAGAGAGACAGAGAGAGATACAGAGAGAGAGACAGAGAGATACAGAGAGAGATACAGAGAGAGATACAGAGAGAGAGAGAGAGAGAGATACAGAGAGAGATACAGAGAGAGATACAGAGAGATACAGAGAGAGAGAGATACAGAGAGAGATACAGAGAGATACAGAGAGAGACAGAGAGAGATACAGAGAGATACAGAGAGAGACAGAGAGATACAGAGAGAGAGACAGAGAGATACAGAGAGAGAGACAGAGAGATACAGAGAGATACAGAGAGAGAGAGATACAGAGAGATACAGAGAGAGAGAGATACGGAGAGATACAGAGAGAGAGACAGAGAGATACAGAGAGAGATACAGAGAGAGAGACAGAGAGAGAGACAGAGAGAGATACAGAGAGATAGAGAGAGATACAGAGAGAGACAGAGAGAGACAGAGAGAGATACAGAGAGAGATACAGAGAGATAGAGAGAGATACAGAGAGAGACAGAGAGATACAGAGAGAGATACAGAGAGAGAGACAGAGAGAGAGACAGAGAGAGATACAGAGAGAGATACAGAGAGAGAGACAGAGAGAGACAGAGAGATACAGAGAGAGAGACAGAGAGAGACAGAGAGAGATACAGAGAGAGAGACAGAGAGAGACAGAGAGAGATACAGAGAGATAGAGAGAGATACAGAGAGAGACAGAGAGAGACAGAGAGAGATACAGAGAGAGATACAGAGAGAGACAGAGAGAGATACAGAGAGAGAGACAGAGAGAGAGACAGAGAGAGATACTGAGAGATAGAGAGAGATACAGAGAGATACAGAGAGATATACAGAGAGAGATACAGAGAGAGATACAGAGAGATACAGAGAGAGATACAGAGAGAGATACTGAGAGATACAGAGAGATACAGAGAGATATACAGAGAGAGAGAGAGAGAGAGATACAGAGAGAGATACAGAGAGAGATACAGAGAGATACAGAGAGATATACAGAGAGAGAGACAGAGAGATACAGAGAGATACAGAGAGAGATACAGAGAGAGAGAGAGAGAGATACAGAGAGAGATACAGAGAGATACAGAGAGAGACAGAGAGAGATACAGAGAGATACAGAGAGATACAGAGAGAGAGAGAGATACAGAGAGATACAGAGAGAGACAGAGAGAGATACAGAGAGAGACAGAGAGAGAGAGATACAGAGAGATACAGAGAGATACAGAGAGAGATACAGAGAGAGACAGAGAGAGACAGAGAGAGACAGAGAGAGAGAGCGAGACAGAGAGAGAGAGACAGAGACAGAGAGAGAGACAGAGAGAGAGACAGAGAGAGATAGAGAGATACAGAGAGAGATACAGAGAGATACAGAGAGAGACAGAGAGATACAGAGAGAGAGAGCGAGACAGAGAGAGAGAGACAGAGAGAGAGAGAGAGAGAGAGAGAGAGAGAGAGAGAGAGAGAGACAGAGAGAGAGACAGAGAGAGAGACAGAGAGATACAGAGAGAGAGCGCGAGAGAGAGCGAGAGAGAGACAGAGAGTAAGAGAGAAATGACTGAGAATAGAGGTTAGGGGGAAGAGAGGGTCTAACCAAAATGACCCAGTGTATGAGTGACTTTAATACATCCCCGTATATTTCACATTATTATTATTATACAGTACCCGGCAGCATCCCGGTATCTCAGCACACCAAAGCCTCAAACAAGAGGTTTATTGGTACAGGTGTAAATGTTTTTATGTCTACCAGGTAGGCCAGTTGAGAACAAGTTCTCATTTACAACTGCGACCTGGCCAAGATAAAGCAAAGCAGTGTGACACAAACAGCGACAAATGTCGTAAGATTAGGGAGGTAAGGCAATAAATAGGCAATAGAGGTGAAAATAACTACAATTTAGCATTTACACTGGAATGATAGATGTGCAGATGATGATGTGCAAGTAGAAAGTACATTACTGGAATAGTGTAGTTGGACTGGAATAGTGTAGTTGGTCATTACTGGAATAGTGTAGTTGGACTGGAATAGTGTAGTTGGACATTACTGGAATAGTGTAGTTGGACTGGAATAGTGTAGTTGGACATGACTGGAATAGTATAGTTGGACATTACTGGAATACTGTACTTGGTCATTACTGGAATACTGTACTTGGTCACTACTGGAATAGTGTAGTTGGACATTACTGGAATAGTGTAGTTGGACTGGAATAGTATAGTTGGACATTACTGGACTAGTGCAATTGGACATTACTGGAATAGTGTAGTTGGACATTACTGGAATAGTGTAGTTGGACATTACTGGAATAGTGTAGTTGGACATTACTGGAATAGTGCAATATGGACATTACTGGAATAGTGTAGTTGGATATTACTGGAATAGTGCAATTGGACTGGAATAGTGTAGTTGGACATTACTGGAATAGTGTAGTTGGACTGGAATAGTGTAGTTGGACATGACTGGAATAGTATAGTTGGTCACTACTGGAATAGTGTAGTTGGACATTTCTGGAATAGTGTAGTTGGACTGGAATAGTATAGTTGGACATTACTGGAATAGTGTAGTTGGACTGGAATAGTGTAGTTGGACATTACTGGAATAGTGTAGTTGGATATTACTGGAATAGTGCAATGGTGGACATTACTGGAATAGTGTAGTTGGACATTACTGGAATAGTGTAGTTGGACTGGAATAGTTTAGTTGGTCACTACTGGAATATTGTAGTTGTACATTACTGGAATACTGTACTCGGCCATTACTGGAAGTGTAGTTGGACTGGAATAGTTGTTGGACATTACTGGAATAGTGTAGTTGGACTGGAAAGTGCAAGTGTAGTGTAGTTGGACATTACTGGAATAGTGTAGTTGGACTGGAGTTGGTCACTACTGGTTTAGTTGGAATACACTCGGCCATTACTGAATGAGTCACACAGAGTGATTCTCTGAGTCAGAGGATTCTCTTCCAGGAGGAAATGTCTGAGTTAGTGGAGGAATTTGAAAGACTTGATACTTTAAAATATTTACAATAACATCAGCAATCAGCAGGGGTCACGCAAACCTGACGGGGATGGAACTGAAAGTTTGGTTTCACACACGTGAAAACATCCTCTTCCTTTCTGTTAGGCAGAATCTCAGAATACACTTCTGGTGCTATTTTTTATATCCAGGCCATCAGGCTTTTATGCATTCACATATTTTCCTAAAGCAGCTGCTCTCCTAATGATGACGCTTTGTTAACTTGTGTGATTACCGGCAGCAAGATACTGCTGTTGTTATCCCCATACGTTGTTGTAATTCCCTTCCAATACTGCTGCTGTAATTCCCACCCCATACTGCTGCTGTTATCCCCATACTGCTGTTGTAATTCCCCACCCCATACTGCTGTTGTAATTCCCAATTCCCATACTGCTGTTGTAATTCCCACCCCATAAAGCTGTTGTTATTCCCATACTGCTGTTGTAACTCTACCCATACTGCTGTTGTTATCCCCATACTGCTGTTGTAATTCCCAATACCCATACTGCCGCTGTTATCCCTAGCTACTGCTGTTGTAATTCCACCCCATACTGCTTTGTAATTCCCATTCCCATACTGCTGTTGTTATTCCCCTCATACCGCTGTTGTTATTCCCCATAATAATGCTGTTATTATTCCCATACTGCTGTTGTTAATCCCATACTGCTGTTGTTATTTCCAATTTCCATACTGCTGTTGTTATTCCCAATTTCCATACTGCTGCTGTTATTCCCAATCCCCATACTGCTGTTATTAATCCCATACTGCTGTTGTTATTCCCATACTGCTGTTGTTATTCCCAATCCCATACTGCTGTTATTATTCCCATACTGCTGTTGTTATTCCCAATTCCCATACTGCTGTTATTCCCAATCCCATACTGCTGTTGTTATTCCCACCCCATACTGCTGTTGTTATCCCAAATCCCATACTGCTGTTGTTATTCCCACCCTATACTGCTGTTGTTATTCCCAATCCCATACTGCTGTTGTTATCTCACCCCATACTGCTGTTATTAATCCCATACTGCTGTTGTTATTCCCATACTGCCGTTGTTATTCCCAATCCCATACTGCTGTTATTATTCCCATACTGCTGTTGTTATTCCCAATTCCCATACTGCTGTTGTTATTCTCAATCCCATACTGCTGTTGTTATTCCCACCCCATACTGCTGTTGTTATTCCCACCCCATACTGCTGTTGTTATTCCCAATCCCATACTGCTGTTGTTATCTCTACCCCCATACTGCTGTTGTTATCCCAATTCTCATACCGCTGTTGTTATCCCCATACTGCTGTTGCTATCTCAATCCCATACTGCTGTTGTTATTCAAACCTTCTATTACTGCTGTTGTTATTCCCTACCCCATACTGCTGTTGTTATTCCCAATCCCCATATTGCTGTTGTTATCCCCATACTGCTGTTGCTATTCTAACCCATACTGCTGTTGTTATTCCATACTGCTGTTGTTATTCCCATACTGCTGTTGTTATTCCCATACTGCTGTTGTTATTTCCATACTGCTGCTGTTATTCCCAATTCTCATACTGCTGTTGTTATTCCCATACTGCTGTTGTTATTCCCAATCCCCATACTGCTGTTGTTATTCCATATACTGCTGTTGTTATTCCCACCCCCATACTGCTGTTGTTATTCCCAATTCTCATACTGCTGTTGTTATCCCCATACTGCTGTTGCTATTCCCAATCCCATACTGCTGTTATTCCCAATCCCCATACTGCTGTTGTTATCCCACCCCATACTGCTGTTGTTATTCCCAATCCCCATATTGCTGTTGTTATCCCCATACTGCTGTTGCTATTCCCAGTTCCCATACTGCTGTTGTTATTCCCATACTGCTGTTGTTATTCCATACTGCTGTTGTTATTCCATACTGCTGTTTGTTATTTCCATAATTGCTGTTGTTATTCCCAGTTCTCATACTGCTGTTGTTGTTATACTGCTGTTGTTATTCCCAACTCTATACTGCTGTTGTTATTCCCATAATGCCTTGTGATTCCCAGTTTCATACTGCTGTTGTTATTCCCAATCTCTATACTGCTGTTGTTATTCCCATATTGCTGTTGTTATTCCCATACTGCTGTTGTTATTCCCATACTGCTGTTGTTATTCCCACTGCTGCTCTGCATTCCCAATTCCCATTACCTTCATAGTTCCAGTCAAACGAAATCATCACAACAGGTACAGCAGACTGTGTTGTAGTCTGCCACAACTACCCCAATGAAACTAAATCAGTGTTTGTGCATTCCTGGCCACTTGCAAAGCTGATTAAACTAATAAAGAGCTTGACGATCAGCTAATTAGTTGAATCATGACAGTTAGACCTTGGCCTTCTCAAATGTTAACATGAGGTCATTTAGGGATCATAAGGACATGTACTGAAGACCACCGAGGAATAGAGAGAGACCACCGAGGGGATAGAGAGACCACCGAGGGATAGAGAGACCACCGAGGGGATAGGAGAAAGACCACTGAGGGGATAGAGAGAGACCACCGAGGGATAGAGAGAGACCACCGAGGGGATAGAGAGAGAGACCACCGAGGGGATAGAGAGACCACCGAGGGATAGAGAGACCACCGAGGGATAGAGAAAGACCACCGAGGGGATAGAGAGAGACCACTGAGGGTATAGAGAGACCACCGAGGGGATAGAGAGACAATTTAGGGGATAGAGAAAGACCACCGAGGGGATAGAGAGAGACCACCGAGGGGATAGAGAGAGACCACCGAGGGGATAGGAGAGACCACCGAGGGGATAGAGAGACCACCGAGGGGACAGGAGAGACCACCGAGGGGATAGAGGAAAGACCACCGAGTGGATAGAGAGACCACCGAGGGGATAGAGAAAGACCACCGAGGGGATAGAGAGAGACCACCGAGGGGATAGAGAGAGACCACCGAGGGGATAGAGAGACCACCGAGGGGATAGAGAAAGACCACCGAGGGGATAGAGAGAGACCACCGAGGGGATAGAGAGAGACCACCGAGGGATAGAGAGAGACCCGAGAGGGGATAGAGAGAGACGATTTACTACAGTGAAACAGACAGACAGTCTATGGCAGGATAGAGTGAGATCAGAGTACAGAGCGACCACCGAGGGGATAGAGAGACCACCGAGGGGATTTGTCTGGGTTGTACAAAGAGAGGGTTGGGTTAGGATTACGGTTAGGGTTGAGGTTAGGTTTAGGGTTAGGGTTAGGATTAGGGTTAGGGTTAGGGTTAGGGTTAGGGTTGGGGTTAGGGTTGGGGTTAGGTTTAGGGTTAGGGTTAGGGTTAGGGTTAGGGTTAGGGTTAGGTTAGGGTTAGGGTTAGGGTTAGAGTTAGGAGGGTTGTAGGACATAGTGTCACACACACCTCACGAGCACACACACACACCACACACATACACACAGACCCCAAACACACACCACACACACATACAGACACACACAAACACACTAAACATATACACACACACGTACACACCCAACACACCCCCCCACACACACACACCACCCACACACAAAAACACCACAAACATACACACACACATACACACCCAACACACACACGCTTACGCACACACCACACACACCACACGCTTGCACACACAAACCACACCACACCACATCACACACCACCCACACAAACAACACACACACACACCCACACACACACACCACACACGCACCACAATACCACACGTCCTTTCCAAGCAATTGTAGGAAGCAGTCTTTCACAGGGAGGCTGGGAACAGAACAGGAGAAAATCACCCGGAACCTGGGAACACAAGAGGAAAAACAACATCCAGCATCCCACCGTCCGGCCGGGACTCGATAAACAGAAATATTATTCCTCCACTCTGTTGCTGTTTGTCAGGGTGACTCTCTTTACTCTGTTCTCCTCGTCCCCTCAGTTTCTTCTGCACTACTGCTGTTTGTCAGGGTGACTTCTCTTTTACTCTGTTCTCCTCGTCCTCAGTTTCTTCTGCACTACTAGATACGGGTGGTAAATGTATTGTCTCTTGCTTTCAGGGGCAGCAGGTAGCCTAGTGGTTAGAGTGATGGACTAGTAACCAAAGGTTGCAGATTGAATCCCAGAGCTGACAAGGTAAAATATGTTGTTCTGACCCTGGAACAAGGCAGTTAACCCACTGTTCCAAGGCCGTCATTGAAAATAAGAATGTGTTCTAGTTAATGTCACTTAGACCTGTCTAGTTAATGGTCATCCTGTAGACCTGACCACTCTGGTTTACAGATGGTCTTCCTATAGACCTGGACCACTCTGGTTTACAGATGGTCATCCTATAG
>NW_027036244.1:0-13325 GCF_034236695.1 Oncorhynchus nerka
GCAGGGACAGGCATCAGGGAGAGGGTGGGAGCGGCGGTCGCATCTGCACTCGGTCCGCAGGTAGTATTACATTTCATTACATTTCATTATAGTACAACGGTTTGATTTGTCTAATCTTAGCAATTTCTTCTTAGCTAGCTACACAGCCGTCTTTGTATCATAGATAATTGCGTAATTATCGTATTTCGTCGTCCTAACGCAGTCTACACTGCCCTGCAGCTAGCCAGCTATTTGCGTCCACAGTTAGCTAATCACACAGATCTACCGATTAGCAGCACAACTATTGCACTCAGCTGAACGACTTGATTAGTGTAGTGTTAGCTAGCTACATAGTTGTCTTTAACGTCTTCGTACCAAGATAATTGTGTAGTTTAGAGTGTGTAGTTTTATGTGAGTCGTAACATAGGGCTCACTAGCTGGCTAGCCAACGGCCCCAGCCAACGTCTACCGAACAGAACTTCTGCACTCAACAATCCGGTCGCATTTAAGCTTCGCTCCACAGGTAGTATCACATTTTCATTTCATTTCATTACAGTACAACGGCTTGATTTGTTTGATCGTAGCTAGCTACATAGCTAGCTATAGCGTCTTTGTATCAAAGATAATTGTGTAGTCTAGAGCGATTTCCTAGGTTAGTTAGCCAGCTATTGTCGTTCTTTTAACGCAGCATAACGTAATCAACACTGCTAGCTAGCCAGCTAGCCCCGAATAACGGCACAGTAGAAACTATTACACTCAGCGGAACGACTTGATTAGTGTAGTGTCAACAACGCAGCCAATGCCAACTAGCCTATAGTCAACAACGCGGCCTCTGCCAGCTAGGCCGCTTCAGCAGTACTGTATCATTTTAATCATTTTTAGTCAATAAGATTCTTGCTACGTAAGCTTAACTCTCTGAACACTCGTGACGTGTAGTCCACTTGTCATTCCAATCTCCTTTGCATTAAAAGCGTAGCCTCTTGTGTAGCCTGTCAACTATGTGTCTGTCTATCCCTGTTCTCTCCTCTCTGCACAGACCATACAGCGCTCCACACCGCGTGGCGCGGCCACCTAATCTGGTGGTCCCAGCGCGCCACGACCCACGTGGAGTTCCAGGTCTCCGGTAGCCTCTGGAACTGCCGATCTGCGGCCAACAAGGCAGAGTTCATCTCCGCCTATGTCTCCCTCAGTCCCTCGACTTCTTGGCACTGACGGAAACATGGATCACCACAGACAACACTGCTACTCCTGCTGCTCTCTCTCTTCGTCTGCCCACGTGTTCTCGCACACCCGAGAGCTTCTGGTCAGCGGGGTGGTGGCACCGGGATCCTCATCTCTCCCAAGTGGTCATTCTCTCTTTCTCCCCTTACCCATCTGTCTATCGCCTCCTTTGAATTCCATGCTGTCACAGTTACCAGCCCTTTCAAACAACATCCTTATCATTTATCGCCCTCCAGGTTCCCTCGGAGGATTCATCAATGAGCTTGATGCCTTGATAAGCTCCTTTCCTGAGGACGGCTCACCTCTCACAGTTCTGGGCGACTTTAACCTCCCCCCACGCCTACCTTTGACTCATTCCTCTCTGCCTCCTTCTTTCCACTCCTCTCCTCTTTTGACCTCACCCTCTCACCTTCCCCCCTACTCACAAGGCAGGAAATACGCTCGACCTCATCTTTACTAGATGCTGTTCTTCCACTAACCTCGTTGCAACTCCCCTCCAAGTCTCCGACCACTACCTTGTATCCTTTTTCCCTCTCGCTCTCATCCAACACTTCCCACTGCCCCTACTCGGATGGTATCGCGCCGTCCCAACCTTCGCTCTCTCTCCCCCGCTACTCTCTCCTCTTCCATCCTATCATCTCTTCCCTCTGCTCCAAAACCTTCTCCAACCTATCTCCCTGATTCTGCCTCCTCAACCCTCCTCTCCTCCCTTTCTGCATCCTTTGACTCTCTATGTCCCCTATCCTCCAGGCCGGCTCGGTCACTCCCCTCCCGCTCCGTGGCTCGACGACTCATTGCGAGCTCACAGAACAGGGCTCCGGGCAGCCGAGCGGAAATGGAGGCTCGCCCTCCCTGCGGACCTGACATCCTTTCACTCCCTCCTCTCTACATTTTCCTCTTCTCTCTCTGCTGCTAAAGCCACTTTCTACCACTCTAAATTCCAAGCATCTGCCTCTAACCCTAGGAAGCTCTTTGCAACCTTCTCCTCCCTCCTGAATCCTCCTCCCCCTCCCCCCCTCCTCCCTCTCTGCAGATGACTTCGTCAACCATTTTGAAAAGAAGGTCGACGACATCCGATCCTCGTTTGCTAAGTCAAACGACACCGCTGGTTCTGCTCACACTGCCCTACCCTGTGCTCTGACCTCTTTCTCCCCTCTCCTCTCCAGATGAAATCTCGCGTCTTGTAATGGCCGGCCGCCCTACAACCTGCCCGCTTGACCCCTATCCCCTCCTCTCTTCTCCAGACCATTTCCGGAGACCTCCTCCTTACCTCACCTCGCTCATCAACTCATCCCTGACCGCTGGCTACGTCCCTTCCGTCTTCAAGAGAGCGAGAGTTGCACCCCTTCTGAAAAAACCTACACTCGATCCCTCCGATGTCAACAACTACAGACCAGTATCCCTTCTTTCTTTTCTCTCCAAAACTCTTGAACGTGCCGTCCTTGGCCAGCTCTCCCGCTATCTCTCTCAGAATGACCTTCTTGATCCAAATCAGTCAGGTTTCAAGACTAGTCATTCAACTGAGACTGCTCTTCTCTGTATCACGGAGCGCTCCGCACTGCTAAGCTAACTCTCTCTCCTCTGCTCTCATCCTTCTAGACCTATCGGCTGCCTTCGATACTGTGAACCATCAGATCCTCCTCTCCACCCTCTCCGAGTTGGGCATCTCCGGCGCGGCCCACGCTGATTGCGTCCTACCTGACAGGTCGCTCCTACCAGGTGGCGTGGCGAGAATCCGTCTCCACACCACGTGCTCTCACCACTGGTGTCCCCCAGGGCTCTGTTCTAGGCCTCTCCTATTCTCGCTATACACCAAGTCACTTGGCTCTGTCATAACCTCACATGGTCTCTCCTATCATTGCTATGCAGACGACACACAATTAATCTTCTCCTTTCCCCCTTCTGATGACCAGGTGGCGAATCGCATCTCTGCATGTCTGGCAGACATATCCCAGTGTGGATGACGGATCACCACCTCAAGCTGAACCTCGGCAAGACGGAGCTGCTCTTCCTCCCCGGGGAAGGACTGCCCGTTCCATGATCTCGCCATCACGGTTGACAACTCCATTGTGTCCTCCTCCCAGAGCGCTAAGAACCTTGGCGTGATCCTGGACAACACCCTGTCGTTCTCAACTAACATCAAGGCGGTGGCCCCGTTCCTGTAGGTTCATGCTCTACAACATCCGCAGAGTACGACCCTGCCTCACACAGGAAGCGGCGCAGGTCCTAATCCAGGCACTTGTCATCTCCCGTCTGGATTACTGCAACTCGCTGTTGGCTGGGCTCCCTGCCTGTGCCATTAAACCCCTACAACTCATCCAGAACGCCGCAGCCCGTCTGGTGTTCAACCTTCCCAAGTTCTCTCCCGTCACTCCCGCTCCTCCGCTCCCTCCACTGGCTTCAGTTGAGGCTGCATCCGCTACAAGACCATGGTGCTTGCCTACGGGCTGTGAGGGGAACGGCACCTCAGTACCTCCAGGCTCTGATCAGGCCCTACACCCAAACAAGGGCACTGCGTTCATCCACCTCTGGCCTGCTCGCCTCCCTACCACTGAGGAAGTACAGTTCCCGCTCAGCCCAGTCAAAACTGTTCGCTGCTCTGGCCCCCCAATGGTGGAACAAACTCCCTCACGACGCCAGGACAGCGGAGTCAATCACCACCTTCCGGAGACACCTGAAACCCCACCTCTTTAAGGAATACCTAGGATAGGATAAAGTAATCCCTCTCACCCCCCCTCCCCCTGAAAAGATTTAGATGCACTACTGTTCCACTGGAGGTCATAAGGTGAATGCACCAATTTGTAAGTCGCTCTGGATAAGAGCGTCTGCTAAATGACTTAAATGTAAATGTAATGTCCTGCTCCAGCCTCCCTCCACATGGCTGCTCCAGCAGGGACAGGCATCGTAGAGGTCCTGCTCCAGGTACAGCCTCCCTCCACAGGGCTGCTCCAGCAGGGACAGGCATCGTAGAGGTCCTGCTCCAGGTACAGCCTCCCTCCACATGGCTGCTCCAGCAGGGACAGGCATCGTAGAGGTCCTGCTCCAGGTACAGCCTCCCTCTACATGGCTGCTCCAGGTACAACCTCCCTCCACATGGCTGCTCCAGCAGGGACAGGCATCGTAGAGGTCCTGCTCCAGGTACAGTCTCCCTCTACATGGCTGCTCCAGGTACAGCCTCCCTCCACATGGCTGCTCCAGGTACAGCCTCCCTCTACATGGCTGCTCCAGCAGGGACAGGCATCATAGAGGTCCTGCTCCAGGTACAGCCTCCCTCCACATGGCTGCTCCAGAAGGGACAGGCATCGTAGAGGTCCTGCTCCAGGTTCAGCCTCCCTCCACATGGCTGCTCCAGCAGGGACAGGCATCGTAGAGGTCCTGCTCCAGGTACAGCCTCCCTCTACATGGCTGCTCCAGCAGGGACAGGCATCGTAGAGGTCCTGCTCCAGGTACAGCCTCCCTCCACATGGCTGCTCCAGCAGGGACAGGCATCGTAGAGGTCCTGCTCCAGGTACAGCCTCCCTCTACATGGCTGCTCCAGCAGGGACAGGCATCGTAGAGGTCCTGCTCCAGGTACAGCCTCCCTCCACATGGCTGCTCCAGCAGGGACAGGCATCGTAGATGTCCTGCTCCAGGTACAGTCTCCCTCTACATGGCTGCTCCAGGTACAGCCTCCCTCCACATGGCTGCTCCAGCAGGGACAGGCATCGTAGAGGTCCTGCTCCAGGTACAGCCTCCCTCTACATGGCTGCTCCAGGTACAGCCTCCCTCTACATGGCTGCTCCAGCAGGGACAGGCATCGTAGAGGTCCTGCTCCAGGTACAGCCTCCCTCTACATGGCTGCTCCAGGTACAGCCTCCCTCCAGCCTCCCTCTACATGGCTGCTCCAGCAGGGACAGGCATCGTAGAGGTCCTGCTCCAGGTAGCCTCCCTCCACAGGGCTGCTCCAGCAGGGACAGGCATCGTAGAGGTCCTGCTCCAGGTACAGCCTCCCTCCACATGGCTGCTCCAGCAAGGGACATGGCTGCTCCAGGTACAGCCTCCCTCATGGCTGCTCCAGCAG
Source organism: Oncorhynchus nerka (assembly GCF_034236695.1). Lineage (NCBI taxonomy): Eukaryota > Metazoa > Chordata > Actinopteri > Salmoniformes > Salmonidae > Oncorhynchus > Oncorhynchus nerka. Next base: position 5,261 of record NW_027036244.1, read on the forward strand.
GGACAGGCATCGTGAGAGGTCCTGCTCCAGGTACAGCCTCCTCTCACATGGCTGCTCCAGGTACAGCCTCCCTCTACATGGCTGCTCCAGCAGGGACAGGCATCGTAGAGGTCCTGCTCCCAGGTACAGCCTGCCTCCACATGGCTGCTCCAGCAGGGACAGGCATCGTGAGGTCCTGCTCCAGCCTCCTCCACATGGCTGCTCCAGCAGGGACAGGCATCGTAGAGGTCCTGCTCCAGGTACAGCCTCCCTCCACATGGCTGCTCCAGCAGGGACAGGCATCATAGAGGTCCTGCTCCAGCCTCCCTCCACATGGCTGCTCCAGCAGGGACAGGCATCGTAGAGGTCCTGCTCCAGGTACAGCCTCCCTCTACATGGCTGCTCCAGGTACAACCTCCCTCCACATGGCTGCTCCAGCAGGGACAGGCATCGTAGAGGTCCTGCTCCAGGTACAGCCTCCCTCTACATGGCTGCTCCAGGTACAGCCTCCCTCCACATGGCTCCAGGTCAGCCTCCATGTGCTCCACAGCCTGACTCTACAGCCTGCTGCTCCAGCAGGGACAGGCATCATAGAGGTCCTGCTCCAGGTACAGCCTCCCTCCACATGGCTGCTCCAGCAGGGACAGGCATCGGAGGTCCTGCTCCAGGTACAGCCTCCTCTCCACATGGCTGCTCCAGCAGGGACAGGCATCGTAGAGGTCCTGCTCCAGGTACAGCCTCCCTCCACATGGCTGCTCCAGCAGGGACAGGCATCGTAGAGGTCCTGCTCCAGGTACAGCCTCCCTCCACATGGCTGCTCCAGCAGGGACAGGCATCGTAGAGGTCCTGCTCCAGGTACAGCCTCCCTCTACATGGCTGCTCCAGGGGACAGGCTCCTCCAGAGGTCTGCTCCAGGTACAGCCTCCTCCACATGGCTGCTCCAGCAGGGACAGGCATCATAGAGGTCCTGCTCCAGGTACAGCCTCCTCCACATGGCTGCTCCAGCAGGGACAGGCATCACCTGCTCCAGCAGCCTCCCTCCACATGGCTGCTCCAGCAGGGACAGGCATCGTAGAGGTCCTGCTCCAGGTACAGCCTCCCTCTACATGGCTGCTCCAGGTATCAGCCTCCAGCCTCTCCACATGGCTGCTCCAGCAGGGACAGGCATCGTAGAGGTCCTGCTCCAGGTACAGCCTGCTCCATGGCTGCTCCAGCCTCCCCTCCACATGGCTGCTCCAGCAGGGACAGGCATCGTAGAGGTCCTGCTCCAGGTAGCCTCCCTCCACATGGCTGCTCCAGCAGGCTGAGCAGGCAGGCATCGTGGAGGTCCTGCTCCAGGTACAGCCTCCCTCCACATGGCTGCTCCAGGTACAGCCTCCTCTCCACATGGCTGCTCCAGGTCGTGGGGTCCTGCTCTCCAGGTACAGCAGCCTCCCTCCCTACATGGCTGCTCCAGCAGGCTGACAGGCATCATAGAGGTCCTGCTCCAGGTACAGCCTGCCTCCACATGGCTGCTCCAGCAGGGACAGGCATCATAGAGGTCCTGCTCCAGCCTCCTCCACATGGCTGCTCCAGCAGGGACAGGCATCGTAGAGGTCCTGCTCCAGGTACAGCCTCCCTCCACAGGGCTGCTCCAGCAGGGACACAGGCATCGTAGAGGTCCTGCTCCAGGTACAGCCTCCTCCACATGGCTGCTCCAGCAGGGACAGGCATCGTCCACAGGTCCTGCTCCAGGTACAGCCTCCTCTACATGGCTGCTCCAGGTACAGCCTCCCTCCACATGGCTGCTCCAGCAGGGACAGGCATCGTCCAGAGGTCCTGCTCCAGGTACAGCCTCCCTCTACATGGCTGCTCCAGCAGGGACAGGCATCGTAGAGGTCAGGTACAGCCTCCAGGTCCACATGGCTGCTCCAGCAGGGACAGGCATCATAGAGGTCCTGCTCAGGTACAGCCTCCTCCACATGGCTGCTCCAGCAGGGACAGGCATCGTAGAGGTCCTGCTCCAGGTACAGCCTCCTCCACATGGCTGCTCCAGCAGGGACAGGCATCGTGAGGTCCTGCTCCAGGTACAGCCTCCCTCCACATGGCTGCTCCAGCAGGGACAGGCATCGTAGAGGTCCTGCTCCAGGTACAGCCTCCCTCCACATGGCTGCTCCAGGTACAGGGCTGCTCCAGCAGGGACAGGCATCGTAGGTCCTGCTCCAGGTCCTGCTGCCAGGTACAGCCTCCCTCACATGGCTGCTCCAGCAGGGACAGGCATCCCTCTCACATGGCTGCTCCAGGTACAGCCTGCCTCCACATGGCTGCTCCAGCAGGGACAGGCATCGTAGAGGTCCTGCTCCAGGTACAGCCTCCTCCACATGGCTGCTCCAGCAGGGACAGGCATCGTAGAGGTCCTGCTCCAGGTACAGCCTCCTCCACATGGCTGCTCCAGCAGGGACAGGCATCATAGAGGTCCTGCTCCAGGTACAGCCTCCCTCCACATGGCTGCTCCAGCAGGGACAGGCATCGTAGAGGTCCTGCTCCAGGTACAGCCTCCCTCTACATGGCTGCTCCAGGTACAGCCTCCCTCCACATGGCTGCTCCAGCAGGGACAGGCATCGTAGAGGTCCTGCTCCAGGTACAGCCTCCCTCTACATGGCTGCTCCAGGTACAGCCTCCCTCCACATGCTCCAGCTGCTCCAGGTACAGCCTCCTCTACATGGCTGCTCCAGCAGGGACAGGCATCATAGAGGTCCTGCTCCAGGTACAGCCTCCTCCACATGGCTGCTCCAGAAGGGACAGGCATCGTGGAGGTCCTGCTCCAGGTTCAGCCTCCTCCACATGGCTGCTCCAGCAGGGACAGGCATCGTAGAGGTCCTGCTCCAGGTACAGCCTCCCTCTACATGGCTGCTCCAGCAGGGCACAGGCATCAGGTACAGCCTCCCTCCACATGGCTGCTCCAGCAGGACAGGCATCGCCTCCAGGTACAGCCTCCCATCCACATGGCTGCTCCAGCAGGGACAGGCATCATGAGGTCCTGCTCCAGGTACAGCCTCCCTCCACATGGCTGCTCCAGCAGGGACAGGCATCCTGCTCAGAGGTCCTGGCTGCCAGGTACAGCCTCCCTCCACATGGCTGCTCCAGCAGGGACAGGCATCGTAGAGGTCCTGCTCCAGGTACAGCCTCCTCCACAGGCTGCTCCAGCAGGACAGGCATCGGAGGTCCTGCTCCACAGGGCTGCTCCAGCGGGACAGGCATCGTAGAGGTCCTGCTCCAGGTACAGCCTCCTCTACATGGCTGCTCCAGGTACAGCCTCCCTCTACATGGCTGCTCCAGCAGGGACAGGCATCGTAGAGGTCCTGCTCCAGGCTGCTCCAGCAGGGACAGCCTCCTCTACATGGCTGCTCCAGGTACAGCCTCCTCTCCATGGCTGCTCCAGCAGGGACAGGCATCGTAGGTCCTGCTCCAGGTCCTGCCTCCAGGTGCTCCAGCCAGGCATCTCCACATGGCTGCTCCAGCAGGGACAGGCATCGTAGAGGTCCTGCTCCAGGTCCTCCCTCCACATGGCTGCTCCAGGTACAGCCTCCCTCCACATGGCTGCTCCAGCAGGGACAGGCATCGTAGAGGTCCTGCTCCAGGTACAGCCTCCTCCACATGGCTGCTCCAGGTACAGCCTCCCTCTCTGCTCCAGCAGGCTGCTCCAGGGCAGGGACAGGCATCGTAGAGGTCCTGCTCCAGGTACAGCCTCCCTCCACATGGCTGCTCCAGCAGGGACAGGCATCCCTGCTCCAGGTCCTCCACAGCCTCCCCTCCCACATGGCTGCTCCAGCAGGGACAGGCATCATAGAGGTCCTGAGGTCCTGCTCCAGGTACAGCCTCCCTCCACATGGCTGCTCCAGCAGGGACAGGCATCGTAGAGGTCCTGCTCCAGGTACAGCCTCCTCCACAGGGCTGCTCCAGCAGGGACAGGCATCGCCTGCTCCAGGTACAGCCTCCCTCTACATGGCTGCTCCAGCAGGGACAGGCATCTCCTCTACATGGCTGCTCAGGTACAGCCTCCTCTACAGCATGGCTGCTCCAGGTACAGCCTCCTCCAGGGCTGCTCCAGCAGGGACAGGCATCATAGAGGTCCTGCTCCAGGTACAGCCTCCCTCCACATGGCTGCTCCAGCAGGGACAGGCATCGTGGGAGGTCCTGAGGTCCTGCTCCAGGCTGCTCCAGGTACCTCCCTCCACATGGCTGCTCCAGCAGGGACAGGCATCGTAGAGGTCCTGCTCCAGGTACAGCCTCCAGGTCCCATCCACATGGCTGCTCCAGCAGGGACAGGCATCGTAGAGGTCCTGCTCCAGGTACAGCCTCCCTCCACAGGGCTGCTACATGGCTGCTCCAGGTACAGCCTCCTCTACATGGCTGCTCCAGCAGGGACAGGCATCGTGGAGGTCCTGCTCCAGGTACAGCCTCCCTCTACATGGCTGCTCCAGGTACAGCCTCCCTCTACATGGCTGCTCCAGCAGGGACAGGCATCGTCCTGCTCCAGGTACAGCCTCCCTCCACATGGCTGCTCCAGGTACAGCATCTCCTCCAGGTACAGCCTGGCTGCTCCAGGTACAGCCTCCCTCTACATGGCTGCTCCAGCAGGGACAGGCATCATAGAGGTCCTGCTCCAGGTACAGCCTGGCTGCTCCAGCAGGGACAGGCATCATAGAGGTCCTGCTCCAGCCTCCCTCCACATGGCTGCTCCAGCAGGGACAGGCATCGTAGAGGTCCTGCTCCAGGTACAGCCTCCCTCCACATGGCTGCTCCAGCCTCCCTCTACATGGCTGCTCCACAGGCATCATCGTAGAGGTCCTGCTCCAGGTACAGCCTCCACATGGCTGCTCCAGCACAGGCATCGGCTGCTCCAGGTACAGCCTCCCTCTACATGGCTGCTCCAGCAGGCATCGTAGAGGTCCTGCTCCAGGTACAGCCTCCTCCACATGGCTGCTCCAGCAGGGACAGGCATCGTGAGGTCCTGCTCAGGTACAGCCTCCCTCTACATGGCTGCTCCAGGTACAACCTCCTCCACATGGCTGCTCCAGCAGGGACAGGCATCGTAGAGGTCCTGCTCCAGGTACAGCCTCCCTCTACATGGCTGCTCCAGGTACAGCCTCCCATCGGCTCTCCAGGTACACAGCAGGGACAGGCATCGGAGGTCCTGCTCCAGGTCCTCCACAGCCTCCAGACTCCTCTCCATGGCTGCTCCAGCAGGGACAGGCATCAGGTACAGCCTCCCTCTACATGGCTGCTCCAGCAGGGACAGGCATCGTAGAGGTCCTGCTCCAGGTACAGCCTCCTCTACATGGCTGCTCCAGCAGGGGACAGGCATCGTAGAGGTCCTGCTCCAGGTACAGCCTCCTCCACATGGCTGCTCCAGCAGGGACAGGCATCGTAGAGGTCCTGCTCCAGGTACAGCCTCCCTCCACATGGCTGCTCCAGCAGGGACAGGCATCGTAGAGGTCCTGCTCCAGGTACAGCCTCCCTCCACATGGCTCCCTCTACATGGCTGCTCCAGCAGGGACAGGCATCGTAGAGGTCCTGCTCCAGCCTCCCTCCACATGGCTGCTCCAGGTACAGCCTCCCTCTACATGGCTGCTCCAGCAGGGACAGGCATCATAGAGGTCCTGCTCCAGGTACAGCCTCCCTCCACATGGCTGCTCCAGCAGGGACAGGCATCGTAGAGGTCCTGCTCCAGGTACAGCCTCCCTCCACATGGCTGCTCCAGCAGGGACAGGCATCGTAGAGGTCCTGCTCCAGGGGACAGCCTCCCCACATGGCTGCTCCAGCAGGGACAGGCATCGTAGAGGTCCTGCTCCAGGTACAGCCTCCCTCCACATGGCTGCTCCAGCAGGGACAGGCATCGTAGAGGTCCTGCTCCAGGTACAGCCTCCCTCTACATGGCTGCTCCAGGTACAGCCTCCCTCCACATGGCTGCTCCAGCAGGGACAGGCATCGTAGAGGTCCTGCTCCAGGTACAGCCTCCCTCTACATGGCTGCTCCAGGTACAGCCTCCCTCTACATGGCTGCTCCAGCAGGGACAGGCATCGTAGAGGTCCTGCTCTACATGGCTGCTCCAGCAGGGACAGGCATCGTCCTGCTCCAGGTACAGGCCTCCTGCTCCAGGTACAGCCTCCCTCCACATGGCTGCTCCAGCAGGACAGGCATCGTAGAGGTCCTGCTCCAGGTCCCAGCCTCCCTCTACATGGCTGCTCCAGCAGGGACAGGCATCGTAGAGGTCCTGCTCCAGGTACAGCCTCCCTCCACATGGCTGCTCCAGCAGGGACAGGCATCGTAGAGGTCCTGCTCCAGCCTCAGGCCTCCAGCCTCCACATGGCTGCTCCAGCAGGACAGGCATCGTGGAGGTCCTGCTCCAGGTAGGCAGCCTCCAGGTACAGCCTCCCTCCACATGGCTGCTCCAGCAGGGACAGCATCCCTCCTCCACATGGCTGCTCCAGCAGGGACAGGCATCGCTGCTCCAGGTACAGCCTCCTCTGCTCCAGGTACAGCCTCCTCTACATGTGCTCCAGGCAGCAGGACAGGCATCATAGAGGTCCTGCTCCAGGTACAGCCTCCTCCACATGGCTGCTCCAGCAGGGACAGGCATCATAGAGGTCCTGCTCCAGGTACAGCCTCCCTCCACATGGCTGCTCCAGCAGGGACAGGCATCGTACAGGCATCTGCTCCAGGTACAGCCTCCTGCTCCAGGTACAGCCTCCTCCACATGGCTGCTCCAGCAGGACAGGCATCGTAGAGGTCCTGCTCCAGGTAGAGCCTCCCTCCACATGGCTGCTCCAGCAGGGACAGGCATCGTAGAGGTCCTGCTCCAGGTACAGCCTCCTCTCCTGCTCCACATGGCTGCTCCAGGTACAGCCTCCTCCACATGGCTGCTCCAGCAGGGACAGGCATCGTGAGGTCCTGCTCCAGGTCCTGCTCCAGGTACAGCCTCCCTCCACAGGGCTGCTCCAGGCTGCTCCAGGGACATCTGGAGTCCTGCTCCTCCTCCACATGGCTGCTCCAGCAGGGACAGGCATCGTAGAGGTCCTGCTCCAGGTACAGCCTCCCTCTACATGGCTGCTCCAGGGGACAGGCATCTCCTCCAGGTCAGCCTCCCTCCACATGGCTGCTCCAGCAGGGACAGGCATCGTAGAGGTCCTGCTCCAGGTACAGCCTCCCTCTACATGGCTGCTCCAGGGACAGGCATCCCTCCCTGCTCCAGGTACAGCCCTCCACATGGCAGCCTCCCTCCACATGGCTGCTCCAGGGACAGGCATCCTCCAGGTACAGCCTGTCCTGGCTCCCAGGTACAGCCTCCCAGCCTCCACATGGCTGCTCCAGCAGGGACAGGCATCGTAGAGGTCCTGCTCCAGGTACAGCCTCCTCCACATGGCTGCTCCAGCAGGGACAGGCATCGTCCAGTGCTCCAGGTACAGCCTCCTCCACATGCTGCTCCAGCAGGGACAGGCATCATAGAGGTCCTGCTCAGGTACAGCCTCCTCCACATGGCTGCTCCAGCAGGGACAGGCATCGTAGAGGTCCTGGTCTGCTCAGGTACAGCCTCCCTCCACATGGCTGCTCCAGGTACAGCCTCCTCCACATGGCTGCTCCAGGTACAGCCTCCTCCACATGGCTGCTCCAGCAGGGACAGGCATCGTAGAGGTCCTGCTCCAGGTACAGCCTCCTCCACATGGCTGCTCCAGCAGGGACAGGCATCATAGAGGTCCTGCTCCAGGGCTGCTCCAGCAGGGACAGGCATCCTGGGCTGCTCCAGGTACAGCCTCCTCCACATGGCTGCTCCAGGGGACAGGCCTCCTCTCAGGTACATGGCTGCTCCAGGCTGCTCCAGCAGGACAGCCTCCCTCCACATGGCTGCTCAGCCTCCCTCCAGGTACAGCCTCCTCTACATGGCTGCTCCAGCAGGGACAGGCATCATAGAGGTCCTGCTCCAGGTACAGCCTGCCTCCACATGGCTGCTCCAGCAGGGACAGGCATCATAGAGGTCCTGCTCCAGCCTCCCTCCACATGGCTGCTCCAGCAGGGACAGGCATCGTGAGGTCCTGCTCCAGGTACA
>NW_027036245.1:0-7500 GCF_034236695.1 Oncorhynchus nerka
CTTTTAAGGGGAGGGGTGAGAAGGATTACTTTATCCTATCCTAGGTATTCCTTAAAGAGGTGGGGTTTCAGGTGTCTCCGGAAGGTGTTGATTGACTCGCTGTCCTGGCGTCGTGAGGGAGTTTGTTCCACCATTGGGGGCCAGAGCAGAACAGTTTTGACTGGGCTGAGCGGGAACTGTACTTCCTCAGTGGTAGGGAGGCGAGCAGGCCAGAGGTGGATGAACGCAGTGCCCTTGTTTGGGTGTAGGGCCTGATCAGAGCCTGGAGGTACTGGTGCCGTTCCCCTCACAGCTCCGTAGGCAAGCACCATGGTCTTGTAGCGGATGCGAGCTTCAACTGGAAGCCAGTGGAAGAGCGGAGGAGCGGGGTGACGTGAGAGAACAGGAAGGTTGAACACCAGACGGGCTGCGGCGTCTGGATGAGTTGTAGGGGTTGAATGGCACAGGCAGGGAGCCCAGCCAACAGCGAGTTGCAGTAATCCAGACGGGAGATGACAAGTGCCTGGATTAGGACCTGCGCCGCTTCCTGTGTGAGGCAGGGTCGTACTCTGCGGATGTTGTAGAGCATGAACCTACAGGAACGGGCCACCGCCTTGATGTTATTTGAGAACGACAGGGTGTTGTCCAGGATCACGCCAAGGTTCTTAGCGCTCTGGGACGAGGACACAATGGAGTTGTCAACCGTGATGGCGAGATCATGGAACGGGCAGTCCTTCCCGGGAGGAAGAGCAGCTCCGTCTTGCCGAGGTTCAGCTTGAGGTGATGATCCGTCATCCACACTGATATGTCTGCCAGACATGCAGAGATGCGATTCGCCACCTGGTCGTCAGAAGGGGGAAAGGAGAAGATTAATTGTGTGTCGTCTGCATAGCAATGATAGGAGAGACCATGTGAGGTTATGACAGAGCCAAGTGACTTGGTGTATAGCGAGAATAGGAGAGGGCCTAGAACAGAGCCCTGGGGGACACCAGTGGTGAGAGCACGTGGTGAGGAGACGGATTCTCGCCACGCCACCTGGTAGGAGCGACCTGTCAGGTAGGGACGCAATCCAAGCGTGGGCCGCGCCGGAGATGCCCAACTCGGAGAGGGTGGAGAGGAGGATCTGATGGTTCACAGTATCGAAGGCAGCCGATAGGTCTAGAAGGATGAGAGCAGAGGGAGAGAGAGTTAGCTTTAGCAGTGCGGAGCGCCTCCGTGATACAGAGAAGAGCAGTCTCAGTTGAATGACTAGTCTTGAAACCTGACTGATTTGGATCAAGAAGGTCATTCTGAGAGAGATAGCGGGAGAGCTGGCCAAGGACGGCACGTTCAAGAGTTTTGGAGAGAAAAGAAAGAAGGGATACTGGTCTGTAGTTGTTGACATCGGAGGGATCGAGTGTAGGTTTTTCAGAAGGGGTGCAACTCTCGCTCTCTTGAAGACGGGAGGGACGTAGCCAGCGGTCAGGGATGAGTTGATGAGCGAGGTGAGGTAAGGGAGAAGGTCACCGGAGATGGTCTGGAGAAGAGAGGAGGGGATAGGGTCAAGCGGGCAGGTTGTTGGGCGGCCGGCCGTCACAAGACGCGAGATGTCATCTGGGAGAGAGGGAGAAAGAGGTCAGAGCACAGGGTAGGGCAGTGTGAGCAGAACCAGCGGTGTCGTTTGACTTAGCAAACGAGGATCGGATGTCGTCGACCTTCTTTTCAAAATGGTTGACGAAGTCATCTGCAGAGAGGGAGGAGGGGGAGGGGGAGGAGGATTCAAGAGGGAGGAGAAGGTGGCAAAGAGCTTCCTAGGGTTAGAGGCAGATGCTTGGAATTTAGAGTGGTAGAAAGTGGCTTTAGCAGCAGAGACAGAGGAGGAAAATGTAGAGAGGAGGGAGTGAAAGGATGCCAGGTCCGCAGGGAGGCGAGTTTTCCTCCATTTCCGCTCGGCTGCCCGGAGCCCTGTTCTGTGAGCTCGCAATGAGTCGTCGAGCCACGGAGCGGGAGGGGAGGACCGAGCCGGCCTGGAGGATAGGGGACATAGAGAGTCAAAGGATGCAGAAAGGGAGGAGAGGAGGGTTGAGGAGGCAGAATCAGGAGATAGGTTGGAGAAGGTTTGAGCAGAGGGAAGAGATGATAGGATGGAAGAGGAGAGAGTAGCGGGGGAGAGAGAGCGAAGGTTGGGACGGCGCGATACCATCCGAGTAGGGGCAGTGTGGGAAGTGTTGGATGAGAGCGAGAGGGAAAAGGATACAAGGTAGTGGTCGGAGACTTAGAGGGGAGTTGCAATGAGGTTAGTGGAGGAACAGCATCTAGTAAAGATGAGGTCGAGCGTATTGCCTGCCTTGTGAGTGGGGGGGAAGGTGAGAGGGTGAGGTCAAAAGAGGAGAGGAGTGGAAAGAAGGAGGCAGAGAGGAATGAGTCAAAGGTAGACGTGGGGAGGTTAAAGTCGCCCAGAACTGTGAGAGGTGAGCCGTCCTCAGGAAAGGAGCTTATCAAGGCATCAAGCTCATTGATGAACTCTCCGAGGGAACCTGGAGGGCGATAAATGATAAGGATGTTAAGCTTGAAAGGGCTGGTAACTGTGACAGCATGGAATTCAAAGGAGGCGATAGACAGATGGGTAAGGGGAGAAAGAGAGAATGACCACTTGGGAGAGATGAGGATCCCGGTGCCACCACCCCGCTGACCAGAAGCTCTCGGGGTGTGCGAGAGCACGTGGGCGGACGAAGAGAGAGCAGTAGAGTAGCGGTGTTGTCTGTGGTGATCCATGTTTCCGTCAGAGCCAAGAAGTCGAGGGACTGGAGGGAGGCATAGGCTGAGATGAACTCTGCCTTGTTGGCCGCAGATCGGCAGTTCCAGAGGCTACCGGAGACCTGGAACTCCACGTGGGTCGTGCGCGCTGGGACCACCAGATTAGGGTGGCCGCGGCCATGCGGTGTGGAGAGCGTTTGTATGGTCTGTGCAGAGAGGAGAGAACAGGGATAGACAGACACATAGTTGACAGGCTAGAGAAGAGGCTACGCTAATGCAGAGGAGATTGGAATGACAAGTGGACTACACGTCTCGAATGTTCAGAAAGTTGCTTACGTAGCAAGAATCTAATTGACTAAAATGATTAAAATGATACAGTACTGCTGAGGTAGGCTAGCTGGGTTGTTGACACTACCCTAATCAAGTCGTTCCGTTGAGTGTGAAGTTTCTACAATGCTGCTTTGGGGGCAAGCTGGCTAGCTAGCAGTGTTGGTTACGTTACGTTGCGTTAGGAGAACGACAATAGCTGGCTAGCTAACCTAGAAAATCGCTCTAGACTACACAATTATCTTTGAAACAAAGACGGCTATGTAGCTAGCTATGTAGCTAGCTACGATCAAACAAATCACACCGTTGGGACTGTAATGAAATGAAATGAAAATATGATACTACCTGTGGAGCGAAGCGGAATGCGACCGGAATGCGAAAGTTCTATTCAGTAGACGTTGGCTGGCTATTGGCTAGCTAGGAGTGTCTCCTACGTTAAGGACGACAAAATAGCTGGCTAGCTAACCTCGGTAAATTAAGATAATCACTCTAAGACTACACACTCTAACTACACAATTATCTTGGATACGAAGACAGCAAAGACAACTATGTAGCTAGCTAACACTACACTAATCAAGTCGTTCAGTTGAGTGTGATAGTTACTACAGTGCTACGGTAGACGGTGAACGTGTTGGGCAGATAGGAGACGACGAAATACGATAATTACGCAATTATCTTTGATACAACGACGACTATGTAGCTAGCTAAGAAGAAATTGCTAAGATTAGACAAATCAGACCGTTGTACTATAATGAAATGTAATGAAAAAGTTATACAACCTGCAGACCGAAGCGCGGATGCGACCGGCTTACCTCAGCTCACGTTCATTCTCTCTCTCTCTCTCTGTCTCTCTCTCTGTCTCTGTCTCTCTGTCTCTCTCTGTCTCTCTCTGTCTCTCACTCTCTGTCTCTCTCTCTCTCTCTGTCTCTCTCTCTCTGTCTCTCTCTCTCTGTCTGTCTCTCTCTCTCTGTCTCTCTCTCTCTCTCTCTGTCTCCCTCTCTCTCTCTGTCTCTCTCTCTGTCTCTCTCTCTCTCTCTCTCTGTCTCTGTCTCTCTCTCTCTCTCTCTCTGTCTCTCTCTCTCTCTCTGTCTCTGTCTCTGTCTCTCTCTCTCTCTCTCTCTCTCTCTCTCTCTCTCTCTGTCTCTGTCTCTGTCTCTGTCTCTGTCTCTCTCTCTCTCTCTCTGTCTCTGTCTCCCTCTCGCTCTCTCTGTCTCTCTCTCTCTCTCTGTCTCTCTCTCTCTCTCTCTGTCTCTCTCTCTCTCTCTCTGTCTCTCTCTCTCTGTCTCTCTCTCTGTCTGTGTGTCAATTCAATTCAAAGCGGCTTTATTGGCAAGGAAAACATGTTTACATTTCCAAAGCAAGTGAAAAACACCAAACAATAAGAACAAAAACCAACAAAGTAAATTAAACAAAACAATCAGACATTAACAATAAACATAACACACAATGTTTACATTACACAAAATGTTTACAACAACAAAAGACATTACACACACAATCTCTCTCTTTCTCTCTCTCTCTCTCTCTGAATAAAACTGGCATCAACAGAAAGCTGGTGTTGGAGTGGACCCTTTGTAACAGAGTACAACTCACTGAACAGCACCACAATCCGGTAATAAAAACAATGCTGTGCAAGTATAACTGTCAAAGTTTGACATTGTCATTCATTTGGGACGTGAATGTAAATGAGCCTATAAGGATACTGGCCGGATAGATATTGTAGTGTATGTTGTTTTAATGGAATCAGGACTATTATCGGTGAAAGTTTTCAGTTATTCAAATCCTCAAAAAGACTTCACACAAGCACCTTGTTGTCGATGTTAGCTGATGTTATAATCCGTATGGAAACCCCATCGAGGACTTCAGCAGGAGTTCTCAATCACTCAACGTAGATCCCAATGATAGAATAATATTACTTCAATGTAATGCCACCGTGATTAATAACAAGCATAGTACTGTACAATGAGAGATGCTTCTGGATTGTTTGTTGTGAGGAGGGATCTCTATTTCAGAACGTCTTTGATGATAAGGATGAATAATATTACTTCAATGTAATGCCACCGTGATTAATAACAAGCATAGTACTGTACAATCAGAGATGCTTCTGGGTTGTTTGTTGTGAGGAGGGATCTCTATTTCAGAACGTCTTTGATGATAAGGATGACACTTATCTTCTGATGCTGGGTTCTGGTGTTTATGTTCACTGCTTGTCTCTTACACACAGACTGTGGTTATCTGCCCTCTCCTCAACCCTCTTGAGGCCCTGATACAGGGTCAAAGCTGAATCCTCACTGTGCTCTGTGCCAAAACATTAGTGCTGTCCAGGGACCAAGCCTTGGCTGAACCAGACTGAATGCTGCTCTGACTCACGAGCAGGCGAGTTCTGACTGGTTTAGCCAGGCTAGGGTTCAAGCCAAGGCATTGCCCCACTGAACTGGAAATCACTGTCTGTGGTTTTATTAGGTTACATATGGATATCATATATTATTACACCATAGTCATGGTTACTGTTGCTATTATTAAGGTCACATCTCCTGGCATGTCGAATATGTAAATATTTATGTCTGGAATTTCTATGAATAAATATAGAAGTGAATGAACTTTATCTAATTGAGCTTTTCTCTCATTAGTGTCAAAATCAGTTGCTCTTATGATGTTGATGTAGAGTGGAATTTAAGGATAATTTGACCCAGATTGGAAATACCACTAACCTTTTTGATAGTAAAAAGCAGTTTGAAGTCAATACCGTGGTTAGCATAGTTGTTGTACATTGTTTTCCAGAGGACATTGTGGAGCCACAATCTACCAGCACTTTGTCTTACATTTTAACGATATGTTTTGACTAAAATGGTTCAAAAGTAAATACTCTCTTTACATTGATTTATGTTTTTATTTTGAGACTTTAACGTTTGTAAAACTGTTTCAAAATGTACAAAAATCAGCCAAGTGTAATTGGGAAAGGTTTAGGCCTCCCTTCATTTTATGGCTCTCATAACATTGTTTGATAAATTCTTGGCATGCTCAACAAAACATATTTTTTTACTTTTGCTGTCCATCTTTCTTTCTTTCTTTCTTTCTGAACTCAAATCAAATATTTTGTAGTCAACTGTTATTCAGTTCTGAACTCTCTTTGTATTGATATTTGTATTGATTCTGGGCTCCATGTTGCATTGTGTTCAGTTCCAATCCAGTCCAGGCATTTGTCAAATTTCTCTGTCTTTATTGATGAACCTTTACAGACTTGCCGCAGTGTTTTATTTGTAAACCACTAACACATCCATGTAGGTGGCCCCGGTGGAGAGAGGCACCAGTCAGAGGAACAAGTGCTGGACTAATGTGTAAGGTAGAAATATAGAGCTGACATGTAGGTGGCCCCAGTGGAGAGAGGCACCCGTCAGAGGAACAAGTGCTGGACAAATGTGTAAGGTAGAAATATAGAGCTGACATGTAGGTGGCCCCAGTGGAGAGAGGCACCAGTCAGAGGAACAAGTGCTGGACTAATGTGTAAGGTAGAAATATAGAGCTGACATGTAGGTGGCCCCAGTGGAGAGAGGCACCCGTCAGAGGAACAAGTGCTGGACTAATGTGTAAGGTAGAAATATAGAGCTGACATGTAGGTGGCCCCAGTGGAGAGAGGCACGAGTCAGAGGAACAAGTGCTGGACTAATGTGTAAGGTAGAAATATAGAGCTGACATGTAGGTGGCCCCGGTGGAGAGAGGCACCCGTCAGAGGAACAAGTGCTGGACTAATGTGTAAGGTAGAAATATAGAGCTGACATGTAGGTGGCCCCAGTGGAGAGAGGCACGAGTCAGAGGAACAAGTGCTGGACTAATGTGTAAGGTAGAAATATAGAGCTGACATGTAGGTGGCCCCAGTGGAGAGAGGCACCAGTCAGAGGAACAAGTGCTGGACTAATGTGTAAGGTAGAAATATAGAGCTGACATGTAGGTGGCCCCAGTGGAGAGAGGCACCAGTCAGAGGAACAAGTGCTGGACTAATGTGTAAGGTAGAAATATAGAGCTGACATGTAGGTGGCCCCAGTGGAGAGAGGCACCCGTCAGAGGAACAAGTGCTGGACTAATGTGTAAGGTAGAAATATAGAGCTGACATGTAGGTGGCCCCAGTGGAGAGAGGCACGAGTCAGAGGAACAAGTGCTGGACTAATGTGTAAGGTAGAAATATAGAGCTGACATGTAGGTGGCCCCGGTGGAGAGAGGCACCCGTCAGAGGAACAAGTGCTGGACTAATGTGTAAGGTAGAAATATAGAGCTGACATGTAGGTGGCCCCAGTGGAGAGAGGCACCAGTCAGAGGAACAAGTGCTGGACTAATGTGTAAGGTAGAAATATAGAGCTGACATGTAGGTGGCCCCGGTGGAGAGAGGCACCAGTCAGAGGAACAAGTGCTGGACTAATGTGTAAGGTAGAAATTTAGAGCTGACATGTAGGTGGCCCCGGT
>NW_027036245.1:10000-13328 GCF_034236695.1 Oncorhynchus nerka
TGTTCCAATGTCCATACTAGCATACCACCTAGAAAGCATGCCCAATGTATTGCTTCATTCTAGGTAATAACTAGAATGGGGTGGTAGGTAGCCTAGTGGTTAGAGTGTTGGGCCAGTAACTGAAAGGTTGCTGGATCGAATCCCCGAGCTGACAAGGCAGTTCACGCACTGTTCCCCGGTAGGCTGTCATTGTAAATAAGAATTTGTTCTTAACTGACTTGCCTAGTTCAATAAAGGTTCAATTTAATAATAAAAAAATAAGCTAGTGTAGTAGTGCGTAGTGTAAATGTTGGAAAAGAGCCTATTTCTCGATTGTTGAGATTGAGACGATAACAGGGCTGCCACTATGCTGCGAACACATAGATACACAGGGTGAGACTTTGACTCAAACAACTCAATTGTTTTCAAATTTCACTAAACTGCCCTCAACTGTTAATCTCTTTATGGTCTCAAGGTTCAGTGTACATACAGTTGAAGTCGGAAGTTTACATACACTTAGGTTGGAGTCATTAAAACGTGTTTTTCAATCACTACCAATTTCTTGTTCACAAACTATAGTTTTGGCAAGTCGGTTAGGACATCTACTTTGTGCATGACACAAGTAATTTTCCAACAATTGTTTACGGACAGATTATTTCACTTATAATTCACTGTATCACAATTCCAGTGGGTCAGAAGTTTACATACACTAAGTTGACTGTGTCTTTAAACAGCTTGGAAAACTCCAGAAAATTACGTCATGGCTTTAGAAGCTTCTGATAGGTTAATTGGCATAATTTGAGTCAATTGGAGGTGTACCTGTGGATGTATTTCAAGGTCTACCTTCAAACTCAGTGCCTCTTTGCTTGACATCATGGGAAAATCAAAAGAAATCAGCCAAGACCTCCTTGGGAGCAATTTCCAAACGCCTGAAGGTACCACGTTCATCTGTACAAACAATAGTACGCAAATCTAAACATCATGGGACCACGCAGCCGTCATACCGCTCAGGAAGGAGACACGTTCTGTCTCCTAGAGATGAACGTACTTTGGTGCGAAAAGTGCAAATCAATCCCAAAACAACTGTAAAGGACCTTGTGAAGATGCTGGAGGAAACAGGTACAACAGTATCTATATCCACAGTAAAACGAGTCCTATGATGACATAACCTGAAAGGCCACTCAGCAAGGAAGAAGCCACTGCTCAAAATCCGCCATAAAAAAAGTCAGACTATGGTTTGCAACTGCACATGGGGACAAAGATTGTACATTTTGGTCTGAGGACACAAAAATAGAACTGTTTGGCTGTAATGACCATCGTTATGTTTGGAGGAAAAAGGGGGAGGCTTGCAAGCCGAAGAACACCATCCCAACCGTGACGCACGGGGGTGGCAGCATCATGTTGTGGGGGTGCTTTGCTGCAGGAGGGACTGGTGCACATCACAAAATTTATGGCATCATGAGGATGGAAAATGATGTGGATATATTCAAGCAACATTTCAAGACACCAGTCAGGAAGTTAAAGCTTGGTTGCAAATAGGTCTTCCAAATTGACAATGACCCCAAGCATACTTCCAAAGTTTTGGCAAAATGGCTTAAGGACAACAAAGTCAAGGTATTGGAGTGACCATCACAAAGCCCTGAACTCAATCCTATAGAACATTTGAGGGCAGAACTGAAAAAGCGTGTGCGAGCAAGGAGGCCTACAAACCTGACTCAGTAACACCAGCTCTGTCAGGAGGAATGGGCCAAAATTCACCAAATGTATTGTTGGAAGCTTGTGGAAGGCTACCCGAAACGTTTGATCCAAGTTAAACAATTTAAAGGCAATGCTAGCAAATACTAATTGAGTGTATGTAAACTTCTGACCCACTGGGAATGTGATGAAAGAAATAAAAGCTGAAATAAATCATTCTCTCTGCTATTATTCTGACATTTCACATTCTTAAAATAAAGTGGTGATCCTAACTGACCTAAGACAGGGAATTTTTACTGGGATTAAAAGTCAGGAATTGTGAAACTGAGTTTAAATGTATTTGACTAAGGTGTATGTAAACTTCCGACTTCAACTGCAAATAGGCTAAGCTGCTAAATTGTTGAGGGAATGAATTGAGGGAATGAAGCATAAAACAGGAGAAACACGAGATCAGATTGCATTGATACATTACAACTTTAACAAATAAATTCATCCAAGGTGTTTCTAGCATTGCTGGCCCAGAAACGACATTATTCATATTTCACACACAAAAATGACGACTTACCCTCCCGAACTCTCGTCTCTAACACTGTCTGGCAACTTCAAGCTTCAACCCTTTGAAAATATGGCAGGTTCAACCCTTAGTATTTCACAGTTGCATGATAGACAAAAATGCCATGCATTTTACACTGCAAACAGTCAAATGACATGGTTTTGTAATTGAATTCAACATTGCTGGCTACAAACACCAATAACACAATTTATTGTGTATCATATTACTTATAACAACATTAAATTGTGACTGCCTCCCTTTATTTATTCATGAATATAACGGAGCATTGTTTGAATCATTACTCATAACAGGGCCTGATTACAAACATGACTCACACTGTAGGCCCATCTATTGGCCCTTTCCCAAAGAGAAACCAGGAAATCTATTTCAACTCTTCCTTTCCGATAAACTCTCTGTCTATGTTGTTTTGGCTCATGTATTTATCTCTCATGAACCATTTCATCCATGTTTGCAATCCCACCCACAATGATTGGATGCTTTCCATCTTATCTCTATAGTAGACATGCACACAAGCACGCACACACAATTTTGTGATTCTTTTTATACCATGCCATCCTTTGGCATAGATATATGAATACTTACTTTGTAAAATACTTATGTCAACCTATTTTCCTTTTAAATCACGTGTCAAACTCTTTCCACAGAGGGCTGAGTGTCTGCAGGTTTTCCTTCCTCCCTTGTACTTGATTAAAGAATTAAGGTCACTGATTAGTAAGGAACTCCCCTCACCTGGTTGTCTAGGTCTTAATTGAAAGGAAAAAACAAAAACCAGCACACACACACACACACACACACACACACACACACACACACGCACACATTTTATGTACAGTGCCAATGAGAGAGTTTAGTAACATAAACAGGATGGTATGATATGGATATTGGATACATGGATGATGTTCTCCAAGTAGGCCTATAGATCTAATTGACATGTAATTCAGTATAGAATCAATAAAACACGTACGTTCGGCATATACAGTGGGGCAAAAAAGTATTTAGTCAGCCACCAATTGTGCAAGTTCTCCCACTTAAAAAGATGAGAGAGGCCTGTAATTTTCATCATAGGTACACTTAGGTACA
>NW_027036246.1:0-13333 GCF_034236695.1 Oncorhynchus nerka
GGTGGTGGGGTTATGGCATGGTGGTGGTGGGGCCATGGCATGGCGGTGGTGGGGCTATGGCAGGTGGCGGGGGCTATGGTATGGTGGTGGTGGGGCTATGGTATGGTGGTGGTGGTGTGGCTATGGCATGGTGGTGGTGGGGTTATGGTATGGGTGGTGGTGGGGTTATGGCATGGCGGTGGTGGGGCTATGGCATGGTGGTGGTGGGGTTATGGTATGGTGGAGGTGGGGTAATGGCTATGGTGTGGAGGTGGTGGGCTTATGGTATGGTGGTGGTGGGGTTATGGTATGGTGGTAGTGGGGTTATGGTATGGCATGGTGGTGGGGTTATGGTATGGTGGATGGTGGGGTAATGGTGCATGGTGGAGTGTGGGGTTATGGTATGGTGGTGGTGGGGTTATGGTATGGTGCTTACTGATGTCAGCGCTGTGAACAGCCCCATGGTGGTGGTGGGGTTATGGTATGGTGTTTACTGATGTCAACGTTGTGAACAGTCCATGGTGGTGGGGGGGTTATGGCATGGTGGTGGCAGTGGGGTTATGGTATGGTGGTGGTGGGGTTATGGTATGGGTGGTGGTGGGGTTATGGTATGGTGTTTGCTGATGTCAACGTTCGTGAACAGCCCTACAGTGGTGGTGGGGTTATGGTATGGGTGGTGGTGGGGTTGTGGTATGGTGGTGGTGGGGTTATGGTATGGTGGTGGTGGGGTTATGGCATGGTGGTGGTGGGGTTATGGCATGGTGGTGGTGGGGTTATGGCATGGTGGTGGTGGGGTTATGGTATGGTGGTGGGGGGTTATGGTATGGTGGTGGGGGGTTATGGTATGGTGGTGGTGGGGTTATGGTATGGTGGAGGTGGGGTTATGGTATGGTGGTGGGGGGTTATGGTATGGTGGTGGTGGGTTATGGTATGGTGGTGGTGGGGTTATGGTATGGTGGTGGTGGGGTTATGGTATGGTGGTGGTGGGGTTATGGTATGGTGGTGGTGGTGGGTTATGGTATGGTGGAGGTGGGGTTATGGTATGGTGGTAGGTGGGGTTATGGTATGGTGGTGGTGGGGTTATGGCATGGTGGTGGTGGGGTTATGGTATGGTGGTGGTGGGGTTATGGTATGGTGGTGGTGGGGTTATGGTATGGTGGAGGTGGGGTTATGGTATGGTGGAGGTGGGGTTATGGTATGGTGGTGGTGGGTTATGGTATGGTGGTGGTGGGGTTATGGTATGGTGGTGGTGGTGGGGTTATGGTATGGTGGTGGTGGGGTTATGGTATGGTGGTGGGGGGTTATGGTATGGTGGTGGTGGTTATGGTATGGTGGTGGTAGGGGGTTATGGCATGGTGGAGGTGGTGGGGTTATGGTATGGTGGTGGTGGGGAGTTATGGTATGGTGGTGGTGGGGTTATGGTATGGTGGTGGTGGGGTTATGGTATGGTGGTGGGGGTTATGGTATGGTGGTGGTGGTGGGGTTATGGTATGGTGGTGGTGGTGGGGCTATGGTATGGTGGTGGGGGGTTATGGTATGGTGGTGGTGGGGTTATGGTATGGTGGTGGTGGGGTTATGGTATGGTGGATGGTGGGGTTATGGTATGGTGGAGGTGGGGTTATGGTATGGTGGTGGTGGGGTTATGGCATGGTGGTGGTGGGGTTATGGTATGGTGGTGGTGGGGTTATGGCATGGTGGTGGTGGGGTTATGGACATGGTGGTGGTGGGATATGGTATGGTGGTGGGGTTATGGTATGGCTGGTGGTGGTAGGTTATGGCATGGTGGAGGTGGGGTAATTGGTATGGTGGAGGTGGGGTTATGGTATGGTGGTGGTGGGGTTATGGTATGGTGTTTACTGATGTCAGCGTATGTGAACAGCCCCATGGTGGTGGTGGGGTTATGGTATGGTGTTTACTGATGTCAACGTTGTGAACAGCCCCATGGTGGTGGGGGTTATGGTATGGTGGTGGCAGTGGGGTTATGGTATGGTGGTGGTGGGGTTATGGTATGGTGGTGGTGGGGTTATGGTATGGTGTTTGCTGATGTCAACGTTGTGAACAGCCCATAGTGGTGGTGGGGTTATGGTATGGTGGTGGTGGGGGTTATGGTATGGTGGTGGTGGGGTTATGGTATGGTGGTGGTGGGGTTATGGTATGGTGGTGGGGGGTTATGGTATGGTGGTGGGGGGTTATGGTATGGTGGTGGTGTGGTTATGGTATGGTGGTGGTGGGGTTATGGTATGGTGGTGGGGGGTTATGGTATGGTGGTGGTGGTGGGGTTATGGTATGGTGGAGGTGGGGTTATGGTAAGGTGGAGGTGGGGTTATGGTATGGTGGTGGTGGGGTTATGGTATGGTGGTGGTGGGGTTATGGTATGGTGGAGGTGGGGTTATGGTATGGTGGAGGTGGGGTTATGGTATGGTGGTGGGGGGGTTATGGTATGGTGGTGGTGGGGTTATGGTATGGTGGTGGTGGGGTTATGGTATGGTGGTGGTGGGGTTATGGTATGGTGGTGGGGGGGTTATGGTATGGGGGTGGAGTGGTTATGGTATGGTGGTGGTGGGGTTATGGTATGGTGGAGGTGGGGTTATGGTATGGTGGAGGTGGGGTTATGGTATGGTGGTGGGGGGGTTATGGTATGGTGGTGGTGGGGTTATGGTATGGTGGTGGTGGGGTTATGGTATGGTGGTGGGGGGGTTATGACATGGGCAGGCAGAAGCTGCCGACAACGAACACAACTGCATTTTAATCGATGGCAAATTGAATGCATAGAGAAACCGTGATGAGATCCTGAGACCCCATTGTCGTGCCGTTCATCTGCCGCCATCACATCCTGTTTCAGCATGATAATGCACGGCCCCAAGGATCTGAACATGATTCCTGGAAGCTGAAAATGTCCCAGCTCTTCCATGGCCTGCATACTCACCAGACATTTCACCCATTGAGCATGTTTGGGATGCTCTGGATCGACGTGTACAACAGCGTGTTCTAGTTCCCACCAATATCCAGCCACTTCGTACAGCCATTGAAGAGGAGTGGGGCAACATTCCACAGCCATTGAAGAGGAGTGGGGACAACATTCCACAGCCATTGAAGAGGGACAACATTCCACAGCCATTGAAGAGGAGTGGGAACAACATTCCACAGCCATTGAAGAGGAGTGGGGACAACATTCCACAGCCATTGAAGAGGAGTGGGGACAACATTCCACAGCCATTGAAGAGGAGTGGGGACAACATTCCACAGCCATTGAAGAGGAGTGGGGACAACATTCCACAGCCATTGAAGAGGAGTGGGGACAACATTCCACAGCCATTGAAGAGGAGTGGGGACAACATTCCACAGCCATTGAAGAGGAGGAGTGGGGACAACATTCCACAGCCATTGAAGAGGAGTGGGACAACATTCCACAGCCATTGAAGAGGAGTGGGGACAACATTCCACAGCCATTGAAGAGGAGTGGGGACAACATTCCACAGCCATTGAAGAGGGACAACATTCCACAGCCATTGAAGAGGAGTGGGGCAACATTCCACAGCCATTGAAGAGGAGTGGGGACAACATTCCACAGCCATTGAAGAGGAGTGGGGACAACATTCCACAGCCATTGAAGAGGAGTGGGGACAACATTCCACAGCCATTGAAGAGGGACAACATTCCACAGCCATTGATAGAGGAGTGGGACAACATTCCACAGCCATTGAAGAGGAGTGGGGACGACATTCCACAGCCATTGAAGAGGGACAACATTCCACAGCCATTGAAGAGGAGTGGGGACAACATTCCACAGCCATTGAAGAGGAGTGGGGACGACATTCCACAGCCATTGAAGAGGGACAACATTCCACAGCCATTGAAGAGGAGTGGGGCAACATTCCACAGCCATTGAAGAGGAGTGGGGCAACATTCCACAGGCCACAATCAACAGCCTGATCAACTCTATGTGAAGGAGATGTGTCATGCTGCATGAGGCAAATGGTGGTCACACCAGATACTGACTGGTTTTCTGATCCACCAGATACTGACTGGTTTTCTGATCCACCAGATACTGACTGGTTTTCTGATCCACCAGATACTGACTGGTTCTCTGATCCACACCAGATACTGACTGGTTCTCTGATCCACACCAGATACTGACTGGTTCTCTGATCCACACCAGATACTGACTGGTTCTCTGATCCACACCAGATACTGACTGGTTCTCTGATTCACACCAGATACTGTCTGGTTTTCTGATCCACACCAGATACTGTCTGGTTTTCTGATCCACACCAGATACTGACTGGTTTTCTGATCCACACCAGATACTGACTGGTTTTCTGATCCACACCAGATACTGACTGGTTTTCAAGATCCACCAAGATACTGACTGGTTTTCTGATCCACACCAGATACTGACTGGTTTTCTGATCCACACCAGATACTGACTGGTTCTCTGATCACACCAGATACTGACTGGTTTTCTGATCCACACCAGGTACTGACTGGTTTTCTGATCCACACCAGGTACTGACTGGTTTTCTGATCCACACCAGATACTGACTGGTTCTCTGATCCACATCAGATACTGACTGGTTTTCTGATCACACCAGATACTGGCTGGTTTTCTGATCCACACCAGATACTGACTGGTTTTCTGATCCACACCAGATACTGACTGGTTTTCTGATCCACACCAGATACTGACTGGTTTTCTGATCCACACCAGATACTGACTGGTTTTCTGATCCACACCAGATACTGACTGGTTCTCTCATCCACACCAGATACTGACTGGTTTTCTGATCCACACCAGATACTGACTGGTTTTCTGATCCACACCAGATACTGACTGGTTTTCTGATCCACACCAGATACTGACTGGTTTTCTGATCCACACCAGATACTGACTGGTTCTCTGATCCATACCAGATACTGACTGGTTCTCTGATCCACACCAGATACTGACTGGTTTTCTGATCCATACCAGATACTGACTGGTTCTCTGATCCACACCCCTACCTTTTATTTTAAAGGTATCTGTGACCAACAGATGCATATCTGTGGTTCCCAGTCGCGTGGAACCAATAGATTAGGGCCTAATTACTGTATTTAAATTGACTGATTTCCTTATCTGAACTGTAACTCGGTAAAATCTCTGAAATTGTTGCATGTTGAGTTTATATTTTTGTTCAGTAATATGATGTGTGCTGCTGCCTCACCCCAAGGTATTCTCCCCAGCTTGATTCTCTCGGCCTGAATCTCCTGACGCTCTTCCTGCCCAGGCTGGTTGTCATGGCGTTGTGGGCAGTGAGGCGCGTGGGAGGCGCTAAGATCCTGAACCGACACGACTGATCATCACCGGGCTTCTCCAGATACGGAACTGAATATCTGCCCCTACAGACACCACACCTCCGTCTCCTGGTAGTAACCTCGTTATAGAGAGGGTTATATAACTGAATATCTGCCCCTACAGACACCACACCTCCGTCCCTGGTAGTAACCTGTTATAGAGTAGGGTTATAACTGTTATAGAGGTTGCAACTGTTATAGAGAGGGTTATGGCAATTGAAGATTCTTGCCCCTACAGACACCACACCTCCATCCCTGGTAGTAACCTGTTATAGAGAGGGCTATATAACTGAATATCTGCCCCTACAGACACCACCTCTGTCCCTGGTAGTAACCTGTTATAGAGAGGGTTATATAACTGAATATCTGCCCCTACAGACACCACACCTCCGTCCCTGGTAGTAACCTGTTATAGAGAGGGTTATATAACTGAACATCTCGCCTCCTTACAGACATCACACTCAGTCCCTGGTAGTAACCTGTTATAGAGAGGGTTATATAACTGGAATATCTGCCCCTAAGCAGAACGCCACACCTCAGTCCCTGGTAGTAACCTGTTATAGAGAGGGTTATAACTGTTGCAGAGGTTATAACTGTTATAGAGAGGGTTATATAACTGAATATCTGCCCCTACAGACACCACACCTCCAGCCCCTGGTAGTAACCTGTTATAGAGACGGTTATATAACTGAATATCTGCCCCTACAGACAATCCACACCTCAGTCCCTGGTAGTACACCTCAGTTATAGTAGAGGGTTATATAACTGAATATCTGCCCCTGGCTGACACCACACTCTCCGTCTCCTGGTAGTAACCTGTTGAGTAGAGAGGGTTATATAACCGAATATCTGCCCCCTACAGACACCACACCTGGGCCCCTGGTAGTAACCTGTTATAGAGAGGGTTATATAACTGAACATCTGCCCCTACAGACACCACACCTCTCTGTCCCTGGTAGTAACCTCGTTATAGAGAGGGTTATAACTGCATAGTAGAGGTTATAACTGTTATAGAGGCTGTAACTAAGTTATAGGAGGGTTAGTATAACTGAATATCTGCCCCCACAGACACCACACCTCCGGCCCTGGTAGCAACTCCGTTATAGAGAGGGTTGAGGCAACTGAAATATCTGCCCCTGCTGGTGACACCACACCTCCGTCCCTGGTAGTAACCATGTTATAGAGAGGGTTATATAGCTGAATATCTGCCCCTACAGACACCACACCTCCGTCCCTGGTGTAGTAACCTGTTATAGAGAGGGTTATATAACTGAATATCTGCCCCTACAGACACCACACCTCCGTCCCTGGTAGTAACCTGTTATAGAGAGGGTTATATAACTGAATATCTGCCCCTACAGACACCACACCTCCGTCCCTGGTAGTAACCTGTTATAGAGAGGGTTATATAACTGAATATCTGCCCCTACAGACACCACACCTCCGTCCCTGGTAGTAACCTGTTATAGAGAGGGTTATATAACTGAATATCTGCCCCTACAGACACCACACCTCTGTCCCTGGTAGTAACCTGTTATAGAGAGGGTTATATAACTGAATATCTGCCCCTACAGACACCACACCTCAGTCCCTGGTAGTAACCTGTTATAGAGAGGGTTATATAACTGAATATCTGCCCCTACAGACACCACACCTCCGTCCCTGGTAGTAACCTGTTATAGAGAGGGTTATAACTGTTATAGAGGTTATAACTGTTATAGAGAGGGTTATATAACTGAATATCTGCCCCTACAGACACCACACCTCCGTCCCTGGTAGTAACCTGTTATAGAGAGGGTTATATAACTGAATATCTGCCCCTACAGACACCACACCTCCGTCCCTGGTAGTAACCTGTTATAGAGAGGGTTATAACTGTTATAGAGAGGGTTATAACTGTTATAGAGAGGGTTATAACTGTTATAGAGAGGTTTATATAACTAGATATCTGCTCCTACAGACACCACACCTCCGTCCCTGGCAGGGACCTGTAGATGTGTTCGTGTGGAGTAGTGGTTACTTAGGGCACTATAATTTACATTTGAGTCCTTTAGCAGACAGTCAGAACTAAAAACAGCAGTTTGATTTGTACCCTGCCGATCGTTAATGTTTGAGCTAGATTGCGTGTGCGTGTGTGTGTGCGTGCGTGTACCTGGCATGGAGGGATGTTGAAGGCCCGGGTTCGTAGGTCAACTCTCTGCCATTGGTCAATAAGAGGCAGAAGCAACACCACCCCTGGCCCTTTAGGAGGACGTACTCTGCCCAGACGAAACACTACGATGCGCTGGTAGTTAGGGACAACCTGGAGGACAGATATTCCTGTTAATAAATCAACAGAGATAGTGTGTTACCTTCAGTACGAACCAGCCTGATATGGGGAAGGTTAGTGTGTTACCTTCAGTACGAACCAGCCTGATATGGGGAAGGTTAGTGTGTTACTACCTTCAGTACGAACCAGCCTGATATGGGGAAGGTTAGTGTGTTACCCTCAGTACGAACCAGCCTGATATGGGGAAGGTTAGTGTGTTACTACCTTCAGTACGAACCAGCCTGATATGGGGAAGGTTAGTGTGTTACTACTTTCAGTACGAACCAGCCTGATATGGGGAAGGTTAGTGTGTTACTACCTTCAGTACGAACCAGCCTGATATGGGGAAGGTTAGTGTGTTACCTTCAGTACGAACCAGCCTGATATGGGGAAGGTTAGTGTGTTACCTTCAGTACGAACCAGCCTGATATGTGAAGGGTATGGAGGGGTGTGTTACCTTCAGTACGAACCAGCCTGATATGGGGAAGGTTAGTGTGTTACCTTCAGTACGAACCAGCCTGATATGGGGAAGGTTAGTGTGTTACCTTCAGTACGAACCAGCCTGATATGGGGAAGGTTATTGTGTTACCTTCAGTACGAACCAGCCTGATATGGGGAAGGTTAGTGTGTTACTACCTTCAGTACGAACCAGCCTGATATGGGGAAGGGTTAGTGTGTTACCTTCAGTACGAACCAGCCTGATATGGGGAAGGATAGTGTGTTACCTTCAGTACGAACCAGCCTGATATGGGGAAGGGTTAGTGTGTTACCTTCAGTACGAACCAGCCTGATATGAGGAAGGTTAGTGTGTTACCTTCAGTACGAACCAGCCTGATATGGGGAAGGTTAGTGTGTTACTACCTTCAGTACGAACCAGCCTGATATGGGGAAGGTTAGTGTGTTACCTTCAGTACGAACCAGCCTGATATGGGGAAGGGTTAGTGTGTTACCTTCAGTACGAACCAGCCTGATATGTGAAGGGTATGGAGGGGTGTGTTACCTTCAGTACGAACCAGCCTGATATGGGGAAGGTTAGTGTGTTACTACCTTCAGTATGAACCAGCCTGATATGGGGAAGGTTAGTGTGTTACCTTCAGTACGAACCAGCCTGATATGGAAGGTTAGTGTGTTACCTTCAGTACGAACCAGCCTGATATGGGGAAGGTTAGTGTGTTACCTTCAGTACGAACCAGCCTGATATGAGGAAGGTTAGTGTGTTACCTTCAGTACGAACCAGCCTGATATGTGAAGGGTATGGAGGTGTGTGTTACCTTCAGTACGAACCAGCCTGATATGTGAAGGGTATGGAGGTGTGTGTTACCTTCAGTACGAACCAGCCTGATATGTGGAAGGTTAGTGTGTTACCTTCAGTACAAACCAGCCTGATATGTGAAGGGTATGGGGGTGTGTTACCTTCAGTACGAACCAGCCTGATATGGGGAAGGTTATGAAGGTGCAGACATAGACCATGAAGCAGACAATAACATTGCAGATCCAGGACAGCCATCCCTGAGTGGAGTCTGGAGAATAGAGAAGAGATGTTAGGTTTGATCTAGGAGCTAATCAAATACATTTGAGAAAATAAGAACCAGTCCATCAGTCTACCTAATCATAATTATAAATACTGTAGAGAACGGATGGAGCGGGAAGCAAAACCGGAAGTGTTCGGGGGGGCGTGAACGCATTGCACCAATATCGCTACACTGCCCACCGCTAACGGGAAGGCTCGTGCCCGCATGCTACAACTTTCTTTCAAGCCCCTTCACATGTACGCATTACGCGTTGCGATGGCCTCCCGCCATTCCACTTGACACCAATGTAGCAAACAGGGGGAATGGAAACGAACCTAGGTCTCGAGTATAGCGTGGATCACTACTACAATACGGTACTTGCATACCAAGCTTGTTGCAAGAAGAAATTGCTGGAAAAAAACTGAGCAACGATCTGTTAGGTAGTTAGTACCGACGTTGTATGTAACGTTATCTAACTAACTAACTAACGAGTCGTGCATTAATTTAGCCAATACTTACCACTGTAGTCGTTGTCTCTAACATTGGGGATGTAGTCAAACGAATGTCCTTTATGATGGTGGAATGGAGATTGGACGAAGCTTTCTGTCGCCACGAACAACCCCGGTTTGGCAGTGAGCAAATCTCGTTGCGGTAGAGACTGATATCCAGACGCTTTATTATACATTGTCCTGTAAACTTTAACGCTCAATAACGACCTCACTAAATAAGTTAAATATGTGTGTATTTATGGACAAAATCATGACATCATGCAGATGTTTTAACGGTCAAATTATTGATTTTTTTAAAATGTATTTTTGTTGGCAGCAAGTGCGTTACTTCCGTGTTTACCTGTTGCTCGGCTGCAGGGCAAAGTGCAGCTTGAGGAGAGAGTTAGGAATACACTGCCATCTAGCGGACGGCTGGTCTGTGTTCCGGTCTAACGTTTACACTCCTTGTTCTCTGTGCTCCACCAAACATGGCACTGCACTTACATAACTTACATTTACTTTTAGTAACTTCATTTCAGGACAAAATCAATAAAGCCTTCACTGATACCCACGGCCCCGCACCCTCCTTTCTATTGGCCCGTTCAAGAAGATATCTGCATATTTCCGTTAGGGAACGCCTACTCTGTGTGCAATAACTCAATTCACCTTTACACTCCTTTTAAAAAGCGATTTTTTTTTTTTACAAATTGAGCAAAGGTTAAAGTCTACAAAATGTAGTCCACTCTGTTCGTATCAGATTCTAGTTTTGGGAACAGAAAACTGTATTGTGATGAAAAATGTTTCATCGATGAGAAAATGTGCAGAATTTCAGCCCCAAAATCGATCTCCTTCCATCTTGTCCCACTGCCGGACACTGGGCTTCCTCTCACTGCCAGAATGATGGTGAGTGGAAACGCCAAGCGGATGCTTCACAGTTATACATCCGGTGAAATATCTGTCTCATCGTTCTATCTGTGGCTGAACGTTTTCACCGCCTCCCACGCCATATTCGCGCTGCCCAACGGCCCCTCGCCATTTGTCACCGCTTTCCTTCCATTGAAAATGAATGGGAAGCGGTGTTTCACCGTGTCGGTACACGCTTCACCTCTTCCTCTCTGCGGAAACACGCGAGCGAACCAGCGTCCCTCAGTCGTACTATATGTAGAACGTGTATCTGATGCTGTCTGGTCAGAAACAGTATGACCCTTATGTCCAGACGGTATCAGATATATGGTCTACAACGGAGACAGAGCTGTTTCGCTCTCTCGGATGCTTTATCTGAGATATCGGTCAGATATCGGTCAAATAAATTAGAAATAAATACATTATTTGGATGTGCAAGGACGTACGATAGGGCGGACCAGGACTCCTAGGCCCCGTCCATAAATCCGGCCATGTACTGGTATAGCCAGGTGCATGATGAAATTATTATGGACAAAAGTGCAAGATTAATTTTATTTGTCTAATGGCGGCTAAGCATCGACAATCATGTCACCAGAATAAGACCCTTGATATTTATTGAAAGGAGCATCAACCTCATCTCTGTGCACTTTCACCACCCTGTGAAGTTAATCATCATTTATTTCATTTGTAGCCTAATAAACTGCGTGCTTTCCTACGATGTGATGGCATTTTTTTTTAATCAGAAAATTACTTTCCTGATTAAAAAACTTTTCTTACATAAAAAGGTTGGATGGAAACCTGGATGAAACCTGGTTGGTGTCAAGCCATTTTGAGGATGCTGGAATTATACACTATATTCCAAAATCATGTGCATTAATATGGCTTTCCACTAGATGTTGGAACATTGCTGCTAAAACAGCCTCCACTCTTCTGGGAAGGCTTTCCACTAGATGTAGGAACATTGCTGCTATAACAGCCTCCACTCTCCTGGGAAGGCTTTCCACTAGATGTTGGAACATTGCTGCTAAAACAGCCTCCACTCTTCTGGGAAGGCTTTCCACTAGATGTTGGAACATTGCTGCTATAACAGCCTCCACTCTTCTGGGAAGACTTTCCACTAGATGTAGGAACATTGCTGCTATAACAGCCTCCACTCTTCTGGGAAGGCTTCCCACTAGATGTTGGAACATTGCTGCTATAACAGCCTCCACTCTTCTGGGAAGGCTTTCCACTAGATGTTGGAACATTGCTGCTATAACAGCCTCCACTCTTCTGGGAAGACTTTCCACTAGATGTAGGAACATTGCTGCTATAACAGCCTCCACTCTTCTGGGAAGGCTTCCCACTAGATGTTGGAACATTGCTGCTATAACAGCCTCCACTCTTCTGGGAAGACTTTCCACTAGATGTAGGAACATTGCTGCTATAACAGCCTCCACTCTTCTGGGAAGGCTTTCCACTAGATGTAGGAACATTGCTGCTATAACAGCCTCCACTCTTCTGGGAAGGCTTTCTACTAGATGTTGGAACATTACTGCTATAACAGCCTCCACTCTTCTGGGAAGGCTTTCCACTAGATGTTGGAACATTGCTGCTATAACAGCCTCCACTCTTCTGGGAAGGCTTTCCACTAGAAGCTAGTTTCGAATCTCAGTTTTCTGAAAAAACTGGAAAATGCATCTTCTTTAGGAGTCATATTTATGTCCTGTCGACTAATGATAAATCATCCATACTGTGTGTGTGTGTCCCATCATTACAGGTAATTTATGACAAATGTATAAATTATTTGTTTAATAAACCCAGCCAGCGTAGTAGCCTGGTTTTGTTCGTTTAGGAAAATAAGTTGTATATTCCAGGTGTGTTGTATTTCTTCGCCACAAGATGGGGACATTGAGTCATTCTTCAGGTTCATTTTATACATCTTGAATAATAAAAT
This sequence comes from Oncorhynchus nerka, assembly GCF_034236695.1. NCBI lineage: Eukaryota > Metazoa > Chordata > Actinopteri > Salmoniformes > Salmonidae > Oncorhynchus > Oncorhynchus nerka. The sequence continues at coordinate 12,457 of NW_027036246.1, forward strand.
GGATGATGGTTCATCATGATGTTGTGAATGTGAGATTACACATGGAAACAATGTATTTTTATCATAGTAAATTAGGAATTATTAGAAATGGTTAAATCCACAATATGATCACAATGATCTTGATAGACATTTCGATAGTTTTTTTTTTGTTTGTTAGTATATTATATATTATATATATTATATATTATATATATATTGTTAATATAGTATAGTATATTATACGGCAGATTGATGGAGAATTGCTGCGTGCTATTTATATCGCGTCGACTAATTGCTGTGTGTGTCCCGTCAATTGCAGCGTTGGAAATAAATGAACTAGTTAAATAAAGGTTCAATTTTAAAAAAAAATTAAAAATCCATCCATTGCTCCTTCCTGTGTTGACTCACTGACTTGAGGGACGGGACCAGGCTTTGTGCGAGAGGGAATTGTAATGCCGAAACAGGAAAGGGAGAGGGAATTGTAATGCCGAAACAGGAAAGGGAGAGGGAATTATAATGCCGAAACAGGAAAGGGAGAGGGAATTGTAATGCCGAAACAGGAAAGGGAGAGGGAATTGTAATGCCGAAACAGGAAAGGGAGAGGGCATTGTAATGCCGAAACAGGAAAGGGAGAGGGCATTGTAATGCCGAAACAGGAAAGGGAGAGGGAATTGTAATGCCGAAACAGGAAAGGGAGAGGGAATTGTAATGCCGAAACAGGAAAGGGAGAGGGCATTGTAATGCCGAAACAGGAAAGGGCATTGTAATGCCGAAACAGGAAAGGGAGGGGGAATTGTAATGCCGAAACAGGAAAGGGAGAGGGCATTGTAATGCCGAAACAGGAAAGGGAGAGGGCATTGTAATGCCGAAACAGGAAAGGGAGAGGGCATTGTAATGC
>NW_027036247.1:0-13333 GCF_034236695.1 Oncorhynchus nerka
TACGTACTGTAGGTCTCTTTCCAGTAAAGAATGGCCATGTTTTCCAGGTGAAACTGACATAGTGTTCTGTTCTCTCTGTATCCAGCCAGTACCCCAGCCTGTGGTCCGTCAGTAACCCGTCCCTGACCCCTGTCTCCCAGTCGGGGGAGATGTCCAACAGCCTAGGCTCCCAGTTCCTGCGAGGCACCAGTAGTAGCCACTATCCTGGGCTGTCTCACTCCGTCACAGCGCCACCTGGTGGATCCCCGCTGTATGACTGCAGCACGGCCACAGAGGTGCACGATGGTACGACACTATCGCATTACGATACGTCACCGCACAGTCACACGCGACTGACTACAGTATGGACTCCTGTTACACCTCCTTCCATGTAGGGGGAGAGAGAGAGACGGGGCGGGGCAGGGGCTGGGTGGGGCAGGGGGGGCGGTGGGGCAGGGGTGGGGCGGGGCAGTGGCTGGGTGGGGCGGAGCAGGGGCGGGCAGGGGCGGGGTGGGGCGGGCAGGGGCTGGGTGGGGGCGGAGCAGGGGCGGGGTAGGGGCAGGGTGTGGGGGCGGGGCTGGGTGGGGGCGGAGCAGTGGGGCGGGGCAGGGGGTGTGGGGCGGGGCAGGGGCGGGGTGGGGCAGGGGGGGGCGGGCAGGGGCTGGGTGGGGGCGGGCGGGGCAGGGGGCGGTGGGGCAGGGGCAGGGTGGGTGGGGCGGGCAGGGTGGGGGGTAGGGGCAGGTGGGCAGGGGTGGGGGCGGGGTGGGGCGGGGGTGGGGCAGGGGTGGGGCAGGGCAGACAGCGTAATACAATCAATGCCTATGTTTTAGAAAAAGCGATGATAGCAACATGGATTGTGACCTGTTAACATAACCAAAAGGTTATACTGAGCTTGTATCTGCTCATATTTCTACTTTTTCTACTGCTATTTTCACAGGCGTTATAACTGTCTTTAGCTTTTACCCATTGAAAGAAGTACACTGATATCCGTGTGTGATAATTATACATCTAACGTGTTGTTCATAGTGTAAATATTAATATGATTATATTCAGAATGGAGGTTGACCATGTAAATACATAACATAAGGTTGCTGTTTGTTTTATGAATTTGTCTGAGAAATGGTGCTGTAATGGTGCTGTAATGGTATTGTAATGGTGCTGTAATGGTATTGTAATGGTATTGTAATGGTATTGTAATGGTGCTGTAATGTGTCATGTGTAATGGTGCTGTAATGGTATTGTAATGGTACTGTAATGGTATTGTAATGGTATTGTAATGGTACTGTAATGGTATTGTAATGGTACTGTAATGGTACTGTAATGGTATTGTAATGGTATTGTAATGGTACTGTAATGGTATTGTAATGGTATTGTAATGGTATTGTAATGGTACTGTAATGGTATTGTAATGGTATTGTAATGGTGCTGTAATGGTATTGTAATGGTACTGTAATGGTACTGTAATGGTATTGTAATGGTACTGTAATGGTACTGTAATGGTATTGTAATGGTACTGTAATGGTACTGTAATGGTATTGTAATGGTACTGTAATGGTATTGTAATGGTACTGTAATGGTATTGTAATGGTACTGTAATGGTATTGTAATGGTACTGTAATGGTACTGTAATGGTATTGTAATGGTACTGTAATGGTACTGTAATGGTACTGTAATGGTATTGTAATGGTACTGTAATGGTACTGTAATGGTATTGTAATGGTATTGTAATGGTACTGTAATGGTATTGTAATGGTATTGTAATGGTACTGTAATGGTATTGTAATGGTACTGTAATGGTATTGTAATGGTATTGTAATGGTACTGTAATGGTATTGTAATGGTACTGTAATGGTACTGTAATGGTACTGTAATGGTATTGTAATGGTACTGTAATGGTATTGTAATGGTATTGTAATGGTACTGTAATGTAATCAATTAAAATGTCTTATCCTCGATTTGTCTACAATGATCTTTTATTCTGTTCTATTGATTTACTAAATCGAAACCAGTAGTCAAAGTTTGCACATTTAGGAAGCTTGTGTAGGATGGTAATGTACATTTAGGAAGCTTGTGTAGGATGGTAATGTACATTTAGGAAGCTTGTGTAGGATGGTAATGTACATTTAGGAAGCTTGTGTAGGATGGTAATGTACATTTAGGGAGCTTGTGTAGGATGGTAATGTACATTTAGGAAGCTTGTGTAGGATGGTAATGCACATTTAGGAAGCTTGTGTAGGATGGTAATGTACATTTAGGAAGCTTGTGTAGGATGGTAATGTACATTTAGGAAGCTTGTGTAGGATGGTAATGTACATTTAGGAAGCTTGTGTAGGATGGTAATGTACATTTAGGAAGCTTGTGTAGGATGGTAATGTACATTTAGGAAGCTTGTGGTAGGATGGTAATGTACATTTAGGAAGCTTGTGTAGGATGGTAATGTACATTTAGGAAGCTTGTGTAGGATGGTAATGTACATTTAGGAAGCTTGTGTAGGATGGTAATGTACATTTAGGAAGCTTGTGTAGGATGGTAATGTACATTTAGGAAGCTTGTGTAGGATGGTAATGTACATTAAGGAAGCTTGTGTAGGATGGTAATGTACATTTAGGAAGCTTGTGTAGGATGGTAATGTACATTTAGGAAGCTTGTGTAGGATGGTAATGTACATTTAGGAAGCTTGTGTAGGATGGTAATGTACATTTAGGAAGCTTGTGTAGGATGGTAATGTACATTTAGGAAGCTTGTGTAGGATGGTAATGTACATTTAGGAAGCTTGTGTAGGATGATAATGTTACACTTTTGTCCCCACAGACGTTTTGAGATGCCTCTAGCTCTGGCTCGGCCAACTCATCCCTCCGCCCTGCGTTCTAACCTCTCTTTCTTTCTGTCACTATCTCTGTCTATCTCTCTCTATATCACTATCTCTGTCTATATCTCTCTATATCACTATCTCTGTCTCTCTATATCACTATCTCTGTCTATCTCTCTATATCACTATCTCTGTCTATCTCTCTCTATATCACTATCTCTGTCTCTCTCTCTATATCACCATATCTGTCTCTCTATATCACTATCTCTGTCTATCTCTATATCACTATCTGTCTATCTCTCTCTATCACTATCTCTGTAACGCTCTCCATATCACCATCTCTGTCTATCTATGTCTATATCACTATCTCTGTATCTCTATATATATATATATCACCATCTCTGTCTATCTATGTCTATATCACTATCTCTGTATCTCTATATATATATCACTATCTATGTCTATATCACTATCTCTGTATCTCTATATATATATCACTATCTCTGTCTCTCTATATATATATCACTATCTCTGTCTATATCACTATCTCTGTATCTCTATATATATGTCACTATCTCTGTCTATATCACTATCTCTGTCTCTCTATATATATATCACTATCTCTGTCTATATCACTATCTCTGTCTATCTCTCTCACTATCTCTGTGTCTCTCTCTATAGTCGTGTCCAAAGGTTTGGAGAATGACACAAATATTAATTTCCACAAAGTTTGTTGCTTCAGTGTCTTTAGATATTTTTGTCAGATGTTACTATGGAATACTGAAATATAATTACAAGCATTTCATAAGTGTCAAAGGCTTTTATTGACAATTACATGAAGTTGATGCAAAGAGTCAATATTTGCAGTGTTGACCCTTCTTTTTCAAGACCTCTGCAATGCGCCCTGGCATGCTGTCAATGAACTGTGACAGGATCCTCGCCAGTGTAGGAGGAAGTTAGAACAATGTGAAGTCAAACTGTCCACTTAGGAAGCAACACTGATTGACAATAAATTTCACATGCTGTTGTGCAAATGGAATAGACAACAGGTGGAAATTGTAGGCAATTAGCAAGACACCCCCAATAAAGGAGTAGTTCTGCAGGTGGTGACCACAGACCACTTCTCAGTTCCTATGCTTCCTGGCTGATGTTTTGGTCTCTTTTGAATGCTGGCGGTGCTTTCACTCTAGTGGTAGCATGAGACGGAGTCTACAACCCACACAAGTGGCTCAGGTAGTGCAGCTCATCCAGGATGGCACATCAATGCGAGCTGTGGCAAGAAGGTTTGCTGTGTCTGTCAGCGTAGTGTCCAGGAGGAGCAGGAGGAGCACTGCCAGAGCCCTGCAAAATTACCTTCAACAGGCCACAAATGTGCATGTGTCTGCTCAAATGGTCAGAAACAGACTCCATGAGTGGTGGTATGAGGGCCCGACGTCCACAGGTGGGGGTTGTGCTTACAGCCCAACACCGTGCAGGACGTTTGGCATTTGCCAGAGAACACCAAGATTGGCAAATTCGCCACTGGCGCCCTGTGCTCTTCACAGATGAAAGCAGGTTCACACTGAGCACGTGACAGACGTGACAGAGTCTGGAGACGCCGTGGAGAACGTTCTGCTGCCTGCAACATCCTCCAGCATGACCGGTTTGGCGGTGGGTCAGTCATGGTGTGGGGTGGCATTTCTTTGGGGGGCCGCACTGCCATCCATGTGCTCGCCAGAGGTAGCCTGACTGCCATTAGGTACCGAGATGAGATCCTCAGACCCCTTGTGAGACCATATGCTGGTGCGGTTGGCCCTGGGTTCCTCCTAATGCAAGACAATGCTAGCCCTCATGTGGCTGGAGTGTGTCAGCAGTTCCTGTAAGAGGAAGGCATTGATACATCTGGGACATCATGTCTCGCTCCATCCACCAACGCCACTTTGCACCACAGACTGTCCAGGAATTGGCGGATGCTTTAGTCCAGGTCTGGGAGGAGATCCCTCAGGAGATCATCCGCCACCTCATCAGGAGCATGCCCAGGCGTTGTGGGGAGGTCATACAGGCACGTGGAGGCCACACACACCACTGAGCCTCATTTTGACTTGTTTTAAGGACATTACTTCAAAGTTGGATCAGCCTGTAGTGTGGTTTTCCACTTTAATTTTGAGTGTGACTCCAAATCCAGACCTCCATAGGTTGATAAATTTGATTTCCATTGATCATTTTTGTGTGATTTTGTTGTCAGCACATTCAACTATGTAAAGAAAAAAGTATTTAATAAGAATATTTCATTCATTTAGATCTAGGATGTGTTATTTTTAGAGGTTCCATTAATTTTTTGAGCAGTGTATAAATATATATGCCATAGTTGTTGTTATTTCTATTCTGCTTTATTTTCCTGACCTCTTTCTCCCTCCTACCTCTGACCCCCTCCTGCCTCTCACCCCCTACCTCTGACCCCCTCCTGCCTCTCACCCCCTGCCTCTGACCCCCTCCTACCTCTGACCCCCTCATACATCTGAGCCCCTCCTACATGGACCCCTCAACCACCTCTGACCCCCTCCCCTGCCTCTGACCCCCTCCTACATCTGACCCCCTCATACCCTGAGCCCCCTCCTACATCTGCCCCCTCATACCTCTGACCCCCTCCTACCTCTGACCCCCTCCTGCCTCTCACCCCTGCCTCTGACCCCCTCCTATCTCTGACCCCCTCCTGCCTCTCACCCCCCTGCCTCTGACCCCCTCCTACCTCTGACCCCCTCCTACCTCTGACCCCCTCCTACCTCTGACCCCCTCCTGCCTCTCACCCCCTGCCTATGACCCCCCTATCTGACCCCTCCTATCTCTGACCCCCTCCTACCTCTGACCCCCTCCTGCCTCTGACTCCCTCCCAGCTCTGACCCCTCCTGCCTCTCACCCCTGCCTCTGACCCCCTCCTACCTCTGACCCCCTCCTATCTCTGACCCCCTCCTACCTCTGACCCCCTCCTACCTCTGACCCCCTCCTACCTCTCACCCCCTCCTATCTCTGACCCCCTCCTACCTCTAACCCCCTCCTATTTCTGACCCCCTCCTACCTCTGACCCCCTCCTATCTCTGACCCCCTCCTGCCTCTGACTCCCTCCTATCTCTGACCCCTCCTGCCTCTCACCCCTGCCTCTGACCCCTCCTACATCTGACCCCCTCCTATATCTGACCCCTCCTACCTCTGACCCCCTCCTACATCTGACCCCTCCTATCTCTCACCCCCTCTATCTCTGACCCCCTCCTACCTCTAACCCCCTCCTACCTCTGACCCCCTCCCTACCTCTGACCCCCTCTATCTCTGACCCCCTCCTGCCTCTAACCCCGTCTTCTGTTTGCTTTGGCAAAGTGCATTACTGTCACTCAGCTGTATTTTTAGTTTTAAATAATATGGTATTGACATTAAGAATAATAAAAATATATATAAAAAAAAAAACCCAGTATGAAATACATTAGAAAACCTATTAAGACTTAACTGTCCAAAACAAACTAAATAAAATAAATGATTTATGATGTGGTTGTGGGTTTAATCCAGAAGGTAGTAGCTCTAGCCTCCCCAGCAGAGGGGCGGAGCAACAACAAGCTACTGTTCTCAACTGTGGTAGGAATGACTCTGTCTGCTACACAATCAACATCTTGCAAATGAAATTCACCCCGCTTCAGTGATGAACTATGCAAAATATACATTTGAATTTTACTGCCTCGCTCCAGTCTCTCTGAAGTGTTAACAAAGAGGCGGATTGTTCACTGAATAAATATAAATTATGTTTTGATTTGGCTCAGCATTACATTTTCCCCACATCAATGAATTGTAAGTGATTTAATGCTGCTCTTTAAAAAAAAATCAATATATTGCTGTAAGGACGTATTTTTTATCAAACTACTGTGAAATAAATAATACATTTTATTTTTATATTTGCAGTAATCGTGAGAGTCCCTCTACTCTCTAAGCCTCAGGACATGCAGCTCTGGTCGCAGATTGGTTTAATATCTGAGCATTGCAGTTCATAGAATCAAACAAGGAAGTTGGGTGTTGGGAACATATTACATAGCAATAAACCATATTACATAGCAATACACCATATTACATAGCAATACACCATATTACATAGCAATACACCATATTACATAGCAATACACCATATTACATAGCAATACACCATATTACATAGCAATACACCATATTACATAGCAATACACCATATTACATAGCAATAAACCATATTACATAGCAATACACCATACTATACACAGTGGGGAGAACAAGTATTTGATAACCTGAAAAATCGTCAGTGTTTCCTACTTACAAAGCATGTAGAGGTTTGTATTTTTTATCATAGGTACACTTCAACTGTGAGAGACGGAATCTAAAACAAAAATCCAGAAAATCACATTGTGTGATTTTTAAGTAATGAGCCACGTTACAGTAATGAGCCACGTTACAGTAATGAGCCACGTTATACAGCAATGAGCCACGTTATACAGTAATGAGCCACGTTATACAGCAATGAGCCACGTTATACAGCAATGAGCCACGTTATACAGTAATGAGCCACGTTATACAGCAATGAGCCACGTTATACAGCAATGAGCCACGTTATACAGTAATGAGCCACGTTATACAGCAATGAGCCACGTTATACAGTAATGAGCCACGTTATACAGCAATGAGCCACGTTATACAGCAATGAGCCACGTTATACAGCAATGAGCCACGTTATACAGTAATGAGCCACGTTATACAGCAATTAGCCACATTATACAGTAATGAGCCACGTTATACAGCAATGAGCCACGTTATACAGTAATGAGCCACGTTATACAGCAATGAGCCACGTTATACAGTAATGAGCCACGTTACAGTAATGAGCCACGTTATACAGCAATGAGCCACGTTATACAGTAATGAGCCACGTTATACAGCAATGAGCCACGTTATACAGCAATGAGCCACGTTATACAGCAATGAGCCACGTTATACAGTAATGAGCCACGTTATACAGCAATGAGCCACATTATACAGTAATGAGCCACGTTATACAGCAATGAGCCACGTTATACAGTAATGAGCCACGTTATACAGCAATGAGCCACGTTATACAGTAATGAGCCACGTTACAGTAATGAGCCACGTTATACAGCAATGAGCCACGTTATACAGTAATGAGCCACGTTATACAGTAATGAGCCACGTTATACAGCAATGAGCCACGTTATATAGCAATGAGCCACGTTATACAGCAATGAGCCACGTTATATAGCAATGAGCCACGTTATACAGTAATGAGCCACGTTATATAGCAATGAGCCACGTTATATAGCAGTGAGCCACGTTATACAGCAATGAGCCACGTTATACAGCAATGAGCCACGTTATACAGCAGTGAGCCACGTTATACAGCAATGAGCCACGTTATACAGCAATGAGCCACGTTATACAGTAATGAGCCACGTTATACAGCAATGAGCCACGTTATACAGCAATGAGCCACGTTATACAGCAATGAGCCACGTTATACAGCAATGAGCCACGTTATACAGTAATGAGCCACGTTATACAGCAATGAGCCACGTTATACAGCAATGAGCCACGTTATACAGCAATGAGCCACGTTATACAGCAATGAGCCACATTATACAGCAATGAGCCACGTTATACAGTAATGAGCCACGTTATACAGCAATGAGCCACGTTATACAGTAATGAGCCACGTTATACAGCAATGAGCCACGTTATACAGCAATGAGCCACGTTATACAGTAATGAGCCACGTTATACAGCAATGAGCCACATTATACAGCAATGAGCCACGTTATACAGCAATGAGCCACGTTATACAGCAATGAGCCACGTTATACAGCAATGAGCCACGTTACAGTAATGAGCCACGTTATACAGCAATGAGCCACGTTATACAGCAATGAGCCACGTTATACAGCAATGAGCCACGTTATACAGCAATGAGCCACGTTATACAGCAATGAGCCACGTTATACAGCAATGAGCCACGTTATACAGCAATGAGCCACATTATACAGTAATGAGCCACGTTATACAGCAATGAGCCACGTTACAGTAATGAGCCACGTTATATAGCAGTGAGCCACGTTATACAGTAATGAGCCACGTTATACAGTAATGAGCCACGTTATACAGTAATGAGCCACGTTATACAGTAATGAGCCACGTTACAGTAATGAGCCACGTTATATAGCAGTGAGCCACGTTATACAGTAATGAGCCACGTTACAGTAATGAGCCACGTTATATAGCAGTGAGCCACGTTATACAGTAATGAGCCACATTATACAGTAATGAGCCACGTTATACAGTAATGAGCCACGTTATACAGTAATGAGCCACGTTACAGTAATGAGCCACGTTATATAGCAGTGAGCCACGTTATACAGCAATGAGCCACGTTATACAGCAATGAGCCACGTTATACAGTAATGAGCCACGTTATACAGCAATGAGCCACGTTATACAGTAATGAGCCACATTATACAGTAATGAGCCACGTTATACAGTAATGAGCCACATTATACAGTAATGAGCCACGTTATACAGTAATGAGCCACGTTATATAGCAGTGAGCCACGTTATACAGTAATGAGCCACATTATACAGTAATGAGCCACGTTATACAGTAATGAGCCACGTTACAGTAATGAGCCACGTTATATAGCAGTGAGCCACGTTATACAGTAATGAGCCACGTTATACAGCAATGAGCCCGTTATACAGTAATGAGCCACATTATACAGTAATGAGCCACGTTATACAGTAATGAGCCACGTTATACAGTAATGAGCCAGTAATGAGCCACGTTATATAGCAGTGAGCCACGTTATACAGTAATGAGCCACGTTATACAGCAATGAGCCACGTTATACAGTAATGAGCCACGTTATAGAGTCATGAGCCACGTTATATAGCAGTGAGCCACGTTATACAGTAATGAGCCACGTTATACAGCAATGAGCCACGTTATACAGCAATGAGCCACGTTACAGTAATAAGCCCGTTATACAGTAATGAGCCACGCATATAGCAGTGAGCCACGTTATACAGTAATGAGCCACGTTATACAGTAATGAGCCACGTTATACAGCAATGAGCCACGTTATACAGTCATGAGCCACGTTATACAGCAATGAGCCACGTTATACAGCAATGACCACGTTATACAGCAATGAGCCACATTATACAGTAATGAGCCACGTTATACAGCAATGAGCCACGTTATACAGCAATGAGCCACGTTATACAGCAATGAGCCACGTTATACAGCAATGAGCCACGTTATACAGCAATGAGTTCACGTTATACAGCAATGAGCCACATTATACAGTAATGAGCCACGTTATACAGCAATGAGCCACGTTACAGTAATGAGCCACGTTATATAGCAGTGAGCCACGTTATGCAGTAATGAGCCACGTTATACAGTAATGAGCCACGTTACAGTAATGAGCCACGTTATATAGCAGTGAGCCACGTTATACAGTAATGACTCACGTTACAGTAATGAGCCACGTTATATAGCAGTGAGCCACGTTATGATAATGAGCCACATTATACAGTAATGAGCCACGTTATACAGTAATGAGCCACGTTATACAGTAATGAGCCACGTTACAGTAATGAGCCACGTTATATAGCAGTGAGCCACGTTATACAGTAATGAGCCACGTTATACAGCAATGAGCCACGTTATACAGTAATGAGCCACGTTATACAGCAATGAGCCACGTTAGGCCAGTAATGAGCCACATTATACAGTAATGAGCCATTATACAGTAATGAGCCACGTTATACAGTAATGAGCCACGTTATACAGTAATGAGCCACGTTATATAGCAGTGAGCCACGTTATACAGTAATGAGCCACATTATACAGTAACGAGCCACGCATTATACAGTAATGAGACGCTCACGTTACAGTAATGAGCCACGTTATATAGCAGTGAAATACGTTATACAGTAATGAGCCACGTTATACAGCAATGAGCCGTTTATACAGTAATGAGCCAACATTATACAGTAATGAGCCACGTTATACAGTAATGAGCCACGTTATACAGTAATGAGCCACGTTATACGCTAATGAGCCCGCGTTATATAGCAGTGAGCCCGCGTTATACAGTAATGAGCCACGTTATACAGCAATGAGCCACGTTATACATAATGAGCCACGTTATAGAGTCATGAGCCACGTTATATAGCAGTGAGCCACGTTATACAGTAATGAGCCCACGTTATACAGCAATGAGCCACGTTATACAGCAATGAGCCACGTTACAGTAATGAGCCACGTTATACAGTAATGAGCCACGCAGATAGCAGTGAGCCACGTTACAGTAATGAGCCACGTTATACAGTAATGACACGTTTATACAGCAATGAGCCACGTATACAGCAATGAGCCATCGTTATACAGCAATGAGCCACGTGTTATACAGCAATGAGCCACGTTTATACAGCAATGAGCCACGTTATACAGCAATGACACGTATACAGTAATGAGCCACGTTATATAGCAGTGAGCCACGTTATACAGTAATGAGCCACGTTATACAGCAATGAGCCACATTATACAGCAATTACCCACTTATACAGTAAATCGAGCCACGCATGCAGTACGAGCCACGTATACAGTAATGAGCCACGTTATACAGCAATGAGCCACGTTACAGTAATGAGCCACGTTATATAGCAGTGAGCCACGTTATACAGCAATGAGCCACGTTATACAGCAATGAGCCACGATATACAGTAATGAGCCACGTTATACAGCAATGAGCCACGTTATACAGTAATGAGCCACATTATACAGTAATGAGCCACGTTATACAGTAATGAGCCACGTTATACAGTAATGAGCCACGTTATACAGTAATGAGCCACGTTATATAGCAGTGAGCCACGTTATACAGTAATGAGCCACATTATACAGTAATGAGCCACGTTATACAGTAATGAGCCACGTTACAGTAATGAGCCACGTTATATAGCAGTGAGCCACGTTATACAGTAATGAGCCACGTTATACAGCAATGAGCCACGTTATACAGTAATGAGCCACATTATACAGTAATGAGCCACGTTATACAGTAATGAGCCACGTTATACAGTAATGAGCCACGTTATACAGTAATGAGCCACGTTATATAGCAGTGAGCCACGTTATACAGTAATGAGCCACGTTATACAGCAATGAGCCACGTTATACAGTAATGAGCCACGTTATAGAGTCATGAGCCACGTTATATAGCAGTGAGCCACGTTATACAGTAATGAGCCACGTTATACAGCAATGAGCCACGTTATACAGCAATGAGCCACGTTACAGTAATAAGCCACGTTATACAGTAATGAGCCACGTTATATAGCAGTGAGCCACGTTATACAGTAATGAGCCACGTTATACAGTAATGAGCCACGTTATACAGCAATGAGCCACGTTATACAGTCATGAGCCACGTTATACAGCAATGAGCCACGTTATACAGCAATGAGCCACGTTATACAGCAATGAGCCACATTATACAGTAATGAGCCACGTTATACAGCAATGAGCCACGTTATACAGCAATGAGCCACGTTATACAGCAATGAGCCACGTTATACAGCAATGAGCCACGTTATACAGCAATGAGCCACGTTATACAGCAATGAGCCACATTATACAGTAATGAGCCACGTTATACAGCAATGAGCCACGTTACAGTAATGAGCCACGTTATATAGCAGTGAGCCACGTTATACAGTAATGAGCCACGTTATACAGTAATGAGCCACGTTACAGTAATGAGCCACGTTATATAGCAGTGAGCCACGTTATACAGTAATGAGCCACGTTACAGTAATGAGCCACGTTATATAGCAGTGAGCCACGTTATACAGTAATGAGCCACATTATACAGTAATGAGCCACGTTATACAGTAATGAGCCACGTTATACAGTAATGAGCCACGTTACAGTAATGAGCCACGTTATATAGCAGTGAGCCACGTTATACAGTAATGAGCCACGTTATACAGCAATGAGCCACGTTATACAGTAATGAGCCACGTTATACAGCAATGAGCCACGTTATACAGTAATGAGCCACATTATACAGTAATGAGCCACGTTATACAGTAATGAGCCACGTTATACAGTAATGAGCCACGTTATACAGTAATGAGCCACGTTATATAGCAGTGAGCCACGTTATACAGTAATGAGCCACATTATACAGTAATGAGCCACGTTATACAGTAATGAGCCACGTTACAGTAATGAGCCACGTTATATAGCAGTGAGCCACGTTATACAGTAATGAGCCACGTTATACAGCAATGAGCCACGTTATACAGTAATGAGCCACATTATACAGTAATGAGCCACGTTATACAGTAATGAGCCACGTTATACAGTAATGAGCCACGTTATACAGTAATGAGCCACGTTATATAGCAGTGAGCCACGTTATACAGTAATGAGCCACGTTATACAGCAATGAGCCACGTTATACAGTAATGAGCCACGTTATA
>NW_027036248.1:0-13336 GCF_034236695.1 Oncorhynchus nerka
TCACTACTGGCTGTAAGCAGGGGCTTTGGATCACTACTGGCTGTAAGCAGAGAGTCACTGCTGGCTGTAAGCAGAGGAGCTCCTACTGGCTGTAAGCAGAGTGGGAGAGGCCTACTGGCGTAAGCAGGGGAGTCACTACTGGCTGTAAGCATGGGGCTGGATCACTACTGGCTGTAAGCGGGGAGGTCACTACTGGCTGTAAGCAGAGAGTCACTACTGGCTGTAAGCAGGAGGTCACTACTGGCTGTAAGCGGAGAGGTCACTACTGGCTGTAAGCATGGGAGCTTTGGATCACTACTGGCTGTAAGCAGAAGTCACACTACTGGCTGTAAGCAGGAAGTCCACTACTGGCTGTAAGCATGGGGCTTGGATCACTACTGGCTGTAAGCAGAAGTCACTACAGGCTGTACACGCAGAAGTCACTACTGGCTGTAAGCATGGGGCTTTGGATCACTACTGGCTGTAAGCAGGAAGTCACTACTGGCTGTAAGCATGAAGTCACTACTGGCTGTAAGCAGGAGAGAATCACTACTGGCTGTAAGCAGGGGAGGGGGTAACTACTGGCTGTAAGCAGGGGGAGGGGGGGTCACTACTGGCTGTAAGCAGGGGATCACTACTGGCTGTAAGCAGGGGTCACTACTGGCTGTGGATCACTACTGGCTGTAAGCAGGGGGTCACTCCTGGCTGTAAGCAGGGGGGATCACTACTGGCTGTAAGCAGGGGGCTTTGGATCACTACTGGCTGTAAGGCAGGGGGTCACTACTGGCTGTAAGCAGGGGATCACTACTGGCTGTAAGCATGGGGCTTTGGATCACTACTGGCTGTAAGGCAGGGGGTCACTACTGGCTGTAAGCATGGGGGTGGTCACTACTGGCTGTAAGCATGGGGGTCACTACTGGCTGAGTCACTACTGGCTGTAAGCAGGGGGTCACTACTGGCTGTAAGCATGGGGGGGTCACTACTGGCTGTAAGCAGGGCTTTGGATCACTACTGGCTGTAAGCAGGGGGGTCACTACTGGCTGTAAGCAGGGGGGTCACTACTGGCTGTAAGCAGGGGCTTTGGATCACTACTGGCTGTAAGGGGGGGCTTTGGATCACTACTGGCTGTAAGGGGGCTTTGGATCACTACTGGCTGTAAGCAGGGGGTCACTACTGGCTGTAAGCATGGGGGGATCACTACTGGCTGTAAGCAGGGGGAGGGGGTCACTACTGGCTGTAAGGAGGCTTTGGATCACTACTGGCTGTAAGCAGTAAGCAGGGTCACTACTGGCTGTAAGCAATCACTCCTGGCTGTAAGGGGGGGCTTTGGATCACTACTGGCTGTAAGCAGGGCTTTGGGGCTTTGGATCACTACTGGCTGTAAGCAGGGGCTTTGGATCACTACTGGCTGTGTACTACTGGCTGGGGGGGGCTTTGGATCACTACTGGCTGTAAGCAGGGGAGTCACTACTGGCTGTAAGCATGGGGCTTTGGCACTACTGGCTGTAAAGGGGCTTTGGATCACTACTGGCTGTAAAACAGGCTTTGGATCACTACTGGCTGTAAGCAGGAGGCTTTGGATCACTACTGGCTGTAAGGGGGTGTCACTACTGGCTGTAAGCAGGAGGGGAGGTTCACTACTGGCTGTAAGCAGGGGCTGAGTCACTACTGGCTGTAAGCAGGGGGATCACTACTGGCTGTAAAGGGGAGTCACTACTGGCTGTAAGCAGGGGCTTTGGATCACTACTGGCTGTAAGGGGGAGTCACTACTGGATGTAAGCAGAGGGGGCACTACTAACAGAGGGGGCTCACTACTGGCTGTAAGCAGGGGCTTTGGATCACTACTGGCTGTAAGGGGGATCACTACTGGCTGTGGAGTCACTACTGGCTGTAAGCAGGGGCTTTGGATCACTACTGGCTGTAAGCAGGGGGTCACTACTGGCTGTGGGCTTTGGATCACTACTGGCTGTAAGCAGGGGCTTTGGATCACTACTGGCTGTAAGGGGGAGTCACTACTGGCTGTAAGCAGAGGGGGACACTACTGGCTGTAAAGGGGGCTTTGGTCACTACTGGCTGTAAGCAGAGGGGGGAGGGGCACTACTGGCTGTAAGCAGGGGCTTTGGATCACTACTGGCTGTAAGCAGGGCTTTGGATCACTACTGGCTGTAAGGGGGGCTTTGGATCACTACTGGCTGTAAGCAGGGGCTTTGGATCACTACTGGCTGTAAGCAGGGGTCACTACTGGCTGTAAGCAGGGGCTTTGGATCACTACTGGCTGTAAGCAGGGCTTTGGATCACTACTGGCTGTAAGCTTGAAGGGCTGTAAGCAGGATCACTACTGGCTGTAAGGGGGCTTTCATCACTACTGGCTGTAAGCAGGGACTTTGGATCACTACTGGCTGTAGGGGAGGGGCTTTGGATCACTACTGGCTGTAAGCAGGGCTTTGGATCACTACTGGCTGTAAGGGGGTCACTACTGGCTGTAAGCAGGGACTTTGGATCACTACTGGCTGTAAGGGGTCACTACTGGCTGTAAGCAGGGGCTTTGGATCACTACTGGCTGTAAGGGGGCTCACTACTGGCTGTAAGCAGAGGGGGGCACTACTGGCTGTAAGCAGAGGGGGCTCACTACTACTGGCTGTAAGCAGGGGGGGCACTACTGGCTGTAAGCAGAGATCACTACTGGCTGGGGGCACTACTGGCTGTAAGCAGGGGCTTTGGATCACTACTGGCTGTAAGGGGGGCTTTGGATCACTACTGGCTGTAAGGGGGAGTCACTACTGGCTGTAAGCAGAGTGGGGGCTTTGGATCACTACTGGCTGTAAGGGAGGGGCTTTGGATCACTACTGGCTGTAAGGAGAGGCTTTGGATCACTACTGGCTGTAAGCAGGGGCTTTGGATCACTACTGGCTGTAAGGGGGGGTGTCACTACTGGCTGTAAGCAGAGGGGGATCACTACTGGCTGTAAGCTTTGATCACTAGAGGGGGAGGAACTACTGGCTGTAAGCAGGGGGGGCTCACTACTGGCTGTAAGCAGGGACTTTGGATCACTACTGGCTGTAAGGGGGCTCACTACTGGCTGTAAGCAGGGACTTTGGATCACTACTGGCTGTAAGGGGGTCACTACTGGCTGTAAGCAGGGACTTTGGATCACTACTGGCTGTAAGGGGGGTCACTACTGGCTGTAAGCAGGGGCTTTGGATCACTACTGGCTGTAAGGGGGCTCACTACTGGCTGTAAGCAGATCACTACTGGCTGTAAGCAGAGGGGGGCTCACTACTGGCTGTAAGCAGGGGGGGGCACTACTGGCTGTAAGCAGATCACTACTGGCTGTAAGCAGGGGCTTTGGATCACTACTGGCTGTAAGCAGGGGGCTTTGGATCACTACTGGCTGTAAGGGGGAGTCACTACTGGCTGTAAGCAGAGGGGGGGCACTACTGGCTGTAAGCAGCAGGGGGGCTCACTACTGGCTGTAAGCAGAGGGGGGCACTACTGGCTGTAAGCAGCTGGGGGGCACTACTGGCTGTAAGCAGGGGCTTTGGATCACTACTGGCTGTAAGGGGGGGGCTTTGGATCACTACTGGCTGTAAGCAGGGGAGTCACTACTGGCTGTAAGCAGAGGGGGGCACTACTGGCTGTAAGGGAGGGGCTGGATCACTACTGGCTGTAAGGGAGAGGCTTTGGATCACTACTGGCTGTAAGCAGGGGGTGTCACTACTGGCTGTAAGCAGAGGGGGAGGCACTACTGGCTGTAAGCAGAGGGGAGGCACTACTGGCTGTAAGCAGAGGGGGCTCACTACTGGCTGTAAGCAGGGGCTTTGGATCACTACTGGCTGTAAGGGAGGGGTTTTGGATCACTACTGGCTGTAAGCAGGGGTCTTTGGATCACTACTGGCTGTAAGCAGGGGGGGCTTTGGATCACTACTGGCTGTAAGCAGGGGGGTCTTTGGATCACTACTGGCTGTAAGCAGGGGTGGGGGCTTTGGATCACTACTGGCTGTAAGCAGGGGGCTTTGGATCACTACTGGCTGTAAGCAGGGGGGCTGGATCACTACTGGCTGTAAGCAGTGGGGGTCACTACTGGCTGTAAGCAGGGGGGCTACTTGGATCACTACTGGCTGTAAGGGGGGACTACTGGCTGTAAGCAGGGGGTGGCTTTGGATCACTACTGGCTGTAAGCAGGGGGGCTACTTGGATCACTACTGGCTGTAAGCAGGGGGGTGGCTTTGGATCACTACTGGCTGTAAGCAGGGGGGCTTTGGATCACTACTGGCTGTAAGCAGGGGGCTTTGGATCACTAGGCTGGCTGTAAGCAGGGGGTGGGGGCTTTGGATCACTACTGGCTGTAAGCAGGGGGGCTTTGGATTACTACTGGCTGTAAGCAGGGGGGCTTTGGATCACTACTGGCTGTAAGCAGGGGGTCACTACTGGCTGTAAGCATGGGGCTTTACTCGGATCACTACTGGCTGTAAGGGGGGGACTACTGGCTGTAAACAGGGGGGTCACTACTGGCTGTAAGCAGGAGGCTTTGGATCACTCCTGGCTGTAAGCAGGGGGATCACTACTGGCTGTAAGGGGGGTCACTACTGGCTGTAAGCAGGGCTTTGGATCACTACTGGCTGTAAGGGGGGTCACTACTGGCTGTAAGCAGGGGGTCACTACTGGCTGTAAGCAGGGGCTTTTGATCACTACTGGCTGTAAGGGGGAGTCACTACTGGCTGTAAGCAGAGGGGGGACACTACTGGCTGTAAGGGTCTTTGGAGTCACTACTGGCTGTAAGCAGGCTGGGGGGCACTACTGGCTGTAAGCAGGGGCTTTGGATCACTACTGGCTGTAAGCAGGGGCTTTGGATCACTACTTGCTGTAAGGGGGCTTTGGATCACTACTGGCTGTAAGCAGGGGGGCTTTGGATCACTACTGGCTGTAATGGGGGTCACTACTGGCTGTAAGCAGGGGCTTTGGATCACTACTGGCTGTAAAGGGGGCTTTGGATCACTACTGGCTGTAAGGGGGGGGTCACTACTGGCTGTAAGCAGGGGCTTTGGATCACTACTGGCTGTAAGGGGGTCACTACTGGCTGTAAGCAGGGACTTTGGATCACTACTGGCTGTAAGCAGGGGGGGGTCACTACTGGCTGTAAGCAGGACTTTGGATCACTACTGGCTGTAAGGGGGTCACTACTGGCTGTAAGCAGGGGCTTTGGATCACTACTGGCTGTAAGGGGGCTCACTACTGGCTGTAAGCAGGGGGGGCACTACTGGCTGTAAGCAGGGGGGGCTCACTACTGGCTGTAAGCAGGGGGGATCACTACTGGCTGTAAGCAGGGGCTTTGGAGGCTTTGGGCACTACTGGCTGTAAGCAGGGCTTTGGATCACTACTGGCTGAGGGGGGCTTTGGATCATTACTGGCTGTAAGCTGGGAGTCACTACTGGCTGTAAGCAGAGGGGGGAGAGGCACTACTGGCTGTAAGGGAGGGGCTTTGGATCACTACTGGCTGTAAGGGAGAGGCTTTGGATCACTACTGGCTGTAAGCAGGGGGCTTTGGATCACTACTGGCTGTAAGGGGTGTCACTACTGGCTGTAAGCAGAGGGGGAGGCACTACTGGCTGTAAGCAGACTGGGGGGGTTACTACTGGCTGTAAGCAGAGGGGGGCTCACTACTGGCTGTAAGCAGGGGCTTTGGATCACTACTGGCTGTAAGGGGGTTTTGGATCACTACTGGCTGTAAGCAGGGGGTCTTTGGATCACTACTGGCTGTAAGCAGGGGGTGCTTTGGATCACTACTGGCTGTAAGCAGGGGGGTCTTTGGATCACTACTGGCTGTAAGCAGGGGGCTTTGATCACTACTGGCTGTAAGCAGGGGGGGCTTTGGATCACTACTGGCTGTAAGCAGGCTGGGGGGGTGGCTTTGGATCACTACTGGCTGTAAGCAGGGGCTTTGGATCACTACTGGCTGTAAGCAGGGGTGGGGGCTTTGGATCACTACTGGCTGTAAGCAGGGGGCTTTGGATCGCTACTGGCTGTAAGCACTGGCTGGGGGGTTTGGATCACTACTGGCTGTAAGCAGGGGGGCTTTGGATCACTACTGGCTGTAAGGCAGGGGCTTTGGATCACTACTGGCTGTAAGATGGGGGTCACTACTGGCTGTAAGCACTGGGGGGGGGCTTTGGATCACTACTGGCTGTAAGGGAGGGGCTTTGGATCACTACTGGCTGTAAGCAGGGGGCTTTGGATCACTACTGGCTGTAAGGGGGAGTCACTACTGGCTGTAAGCAGAGGGGGCACTACTGGCTGTAAGCAGAGGGGGCTCACTACTGGCTGTAAGCAGGGGCTGGATCACTACTGGCTGTAAGGGGGCTTTGGTCACTACTGGCTGTAAGCAGGGCTTTGGATCACTACTGGCTGGCAAGGGGGGTCACTACTGGCTTAGGAAGGGTCACTACTGGCTGTAAGGGGCTTTGGTCACTACTGGCTGTAAGCAGGGGCTTTGGATCACTACAGAAAGCAGGGGCTTTGGATCACTACTGGCTGTAAGGGGGCTTTGGATCACTACTGGCTGTAAGGGGGTCACTACTGGCTGTAAGCAGGGGGGCTTTGGATCACTACTGGCTGTAAGCAGGGGGTCACTACTGGCTGTAAGCAGGGGCTTTGGATCACTACTGGCTGAAAGGGGGGTCACTACTGGCTGTAAGCAGGGGGCTTTGGATCTCTACTGGCTGTAAGGGGGAGTCACTACTGGCTGTAAGCAGGGGGCACTACTGGCTGTAAGCAGAGGGGGCACTACTGGCTGTAAGCAGAGGGGGCTCACTACTGGCTGAAAGCAGAGGGGGGGCACTACTGGCTGTAAGCAGAGGGGGGCTCACTACTGGCTGTAAGCAGAGGGGGGCACTGCTGGCTGTAAGCAGAGGGGGGGCACTACTGGCTGTAAGCAGGGGCTTTGGATCACTACTGGCTGTAAGCAGAGGCTTTGGATCACTACTGGCTGTAAGGGGGGGGCTTTGGATCACTACTGGCTGTAATGGGGAGTCACTACTGGCTGTAAGCAGAGGGGAACTACTGGCTGTAAGGGAGGGGCTTTGGATCACTATTGGCTGTAAGGGAGGGCTTTGGATCACTACTGGCTGTAAGCAGGGGGCTTTGGATCACTACTGGCTGTAAGGGGGAGTCACTACTGGCTGTAAGCAGAGGGGAGGCACACTGGCTGTAAGCAGAGGGGGGCACTACTGGCTGTAAGCAGAGGGGTGGCTCACTACTGGCTGTAAGCAGGGGCTTTGGATCACTACTGGCTGTAATGGAGGGGCTTTGGATCACTACTGGCTGTAAGCAGGGGGCTTTGGATCACTACTGGCTGTAAGCAGGGGGTCTTTGGATCACTACTGGCTGTAAGCAGGGGGGCTTTGGATCACTACTGGCTGTAAGCAGGGGGGGGCTTTGGATCACTACTGGCTGTAAGCAGGGGTGGCTTTGGATCACTACTGGCTGTAAGCAGGGGGGGCTTTGGATCACTACTGGCTGTAAGCAGGGGGTGGCTTTGGATCACTACTGGCTGTAAGCAGGGGGGCTTTGGATCACTACTGGCTGTAAGCAGGGGGGCTTTGGATCACTACTGGCTGTAAGCAGGGGGCTTTGGATCACTACTGGCTGTAAGCAGAGGCTTTGGATCACTACTGGCTGTAAGGGGGTCACTACTGGCTGTAAGCAGGGGGGCTTTGGATCACTACTGGCTGTAAGCAGGGGGGCTTTGGATCACTACTGGCTGTAAGCAGAGGCTTTGGATCACTACTGGCTGTAAGGGGGGGGGGTCACTACTGGCTGTATACAGGGGGTACCGGTAAAAAAGTAACACAAATAACAATAACGAGGCTATATACAGGGGGTACCGGTACCGAGTTGTTTGGTACGGGGGTACAGGTTGTTTGAGGTAATATGTACTTGTAGGTAGGGGTAAAGTGACTATGCATAGATAATAAACAGCGAGTGGTCGCTGTGTAAAAACAAAAGGAGATAGGGGGGTCAATGTAAGTAGTCCAGGTAGCCATTTGATTCATTGTTCAGCAGTCTTATGGCTTGGGGTAGAAGCTGTTGACGAGTCCCGCTACCGCTTGCCATGCGGTAGCAGAGAGAACAGTCTGACCTAAATCATTCATTTCCGTTCCTTAGGCGAGCTGGCTTGCTCCTGACTTGTTTATCTTAACGTCAGTTGATAGTGACGGAATCACACATTACTTCCCAAGTCAATTTCTTTATCTCTCGGCTATAGAAGATTGTAGCGCAGCCTCTTAATGTCATAGATTCAGCCAAAGATGTCCCATATGCGTGAGTCACATCTTTCCCTGGCATTTTACAGCTTGTTTCTAAGCACAAAGCATTACGGACTAAAGATGGATCGCTTTGTATAATAGGTGCCAGGCTCACTGGGTTGAGTGTGTCAAGAACTGCAACGCTGCTGGGTTTTTCATGCTCAACAGTTTACCATGTATATCAAGAATGGTCCACTACCCAAAGGACATCCAGTCAACTTGTAACAACTGTGGAAGCATTGAGTCAACATGGGCCAGCATCCCTGTGGGAAGTTTTCCAACATTCCTGTGGAACGCTTTCGACACCTTGTAGTCCATGCCCCGACGAATTGAGGATGTTCTGAGGGCAAACGGGGGTGCAACTCAAATATTAGGAAGGTGTTCTTAATGTTTTGTACCCTGTGTAGGCTCCCACACAAAGCCCTTTTGTTAGTAGCAGAAAGTGGAGACTTTTTTAAATGAATTAGGCCTTGTCGAATTGGCTTACTTTCAGCACCAATTCACTGTTCATCTTCTTGGCTACGGCTTCATAGTAATGTAAGTTATGTAAAGCCAGGAGTAGGTTTTCTTGATTGAACACAGTTCTCTATTGAGGGATTTTGGTCAATACAAACACTCCAACATAATCAATGAAAATCTCCCAAGGAAAAACATACATCTTCTTCAGATGAAACAGGAACACAATACGATTATCTTTAAACTCCAACCAAATTCACGGGTTTGTCACCGTCTTAATGGATCTTCGTGGATAGCTCCCCTCTCTTGGTGGCCATTCTCCAGAGATAGTTTATCTTAATGGATCTTCGTGGATAGCTCCCCTCTCTTGGTGGCCATCCTCCAGAGATAGTTTATCTTAATGGATCTTCGTGGATAGCTCCCCTCTCTTGGTGGCCATTCTCCAGAGATAGTTTATCTTAATGGATCTTCGTGGATAGCTCCCCTCTCTTGGTGGCCATTCTCCAGAGATAGTTTATCTTAATGGATCTTCGTGGATGGCTCCCTCTCTTGGTGGCCCAGAGATAGTTTCTCTTAATGGATCTTCGTGGATAGCTCCCTCTCTTGGTGGCCCAGAGATAGTTTATCTTAATGGATCTTCGTGCATAGCTCCCCTCTCTTGTGGCCCAGAGATAGTTTATCTTAATGGATCTTCGTGCACAGCTCCCTCTCTTGGTGGCCATTCTCCAGAGATAGTTTATCTTAATGGATCTTCGTGGATAGCTCCCCTCTCTTGGTGGCCATTCTCAGAGATAGTTTATCTTAATGGATCTTCGTGGATAGCTCCCCTCTCTTGGTGGCCATTCTCCAGAGATAGTTTATCTTAATGGATCTTCGTGGATAGCTCCCCTCTCTTGGTGGCCATTCTCCAGAGATAGTTTATCTTAATGGATCTTCGTGGATAGCTCCCCTCTCTTGGTGGCCATTCTCCAGAGATAGTTTATCTTAATGGATCTTCGTGGATAGCTCCCCTCTCTTGGTGGCCATTCTCCAGAGATAGTTTATCTTAATGGATCTTCGTGGATAGCTCCCCTCTCTTGGTGGCCATTCTCCAGAGATAGTTTATCTTAATGGATCTTCGTGGATAGCTCCCCTCTCTTGGTGGCCATTCTCCAGAGATAGTTTATCTTAATGGATCTTCGTGGATAGCTCCCCTCTCTTGGTGGCCCAGAGATAGTTTATCTTAATGGATCTTCGTGGATAGCTCCCCTCTCTTGGTGGCCCAGAGATAGTTTATCTTAATGGATCTTTGTGCATAGCTCCCCTCTCTTGGTGGCCCAGAGATAGTTTATCTTAATGGATCTTCGTGATAGCTCCCTCTCTTGGTGGCCATTCTCCAGAGATAGTTTATCTTAATGGATCTTCGTGGATAGCTCCCCTCTCTTGGTGGCCATTCTCCAGAGATAGTTTATCTTAATGGATCTTCGTGGATAGCTCCCCTCTCTTGGTGGCCATTCTCCAGAGATAGTTTATCTTAATGGATCTTCGTGGATAGCTCCCCTCTCTTGGTGGCCATTCTCCAGAGATAGTTTATCTTAATGGATCTTCGTGGATAGCTCCCCTCTCTTGGTGGCCATTCTCCAGAGATAGTTTATCTTAATGGATCTTCGTGGATAGCTCCCCTCTCTTGGTGGCCATCCTCCAGAGATAGTTTATCTTAATGGATCTTCGTGGATAGCTCCCTCTCTTGGTGGCCATTCTCCAGAGATAGTTTATCTTAATGGATCTTCGTGGATAGCTCCCTCTCTTGGTGGCCATTCTCCAGAGATAGTTTATCTTAATGGATCTTCGTGGATAGCTCCCCTCTCTTGGTGGCCATCCTCCAGAGATAGTTTATCTTAATGGATCTTCGTGGATAGCTCCCCTCTCTTGGTGGCCATTCTCCAGAGATAGTTTATCTTAATGGATCTTCGTGGATAGCTCCCCCTCTCTTGGTGGCCATTCTCCAGAGATAGTTTATCTTAATGGATCTTCGTGGATAGCCCCTCTCTTGGTGGCCATTCTCCAGAGATAGTTTATCTTAATGGATCTTCGTGGATAGCTCCCCTCTCTTGGTGGCCATTCTCAGAGATAGTTTATCTTAATGGATCTTCGTGATAGCTCCCCTCTCTTGGTGGCCATTCTCCAGAGATAGTTTATCTTAATGGATCTTCGTGGATAGCTCCCTCTCTTGGTGGCCATTCTCCAGAGATAGTTTATCTTAATGGATCTTCGTGGATAGCTCCTCTCTGGTGGCCATTCTCCAGAGATAGTTTATCTTAATGGATCTTCGTGGATAGCTCCCCTCTCTTGGTGGCCATTCTCCAGAGATAGTTTATCTTAATGGATCTTCGTGGATAGCTCCCTCTCTTGGTGGCCATTCTCCAGAGATAGTTTATCTTAATGGATCTTCGTGGATAGCTCCCCTCTCTTGGTGGCCATTCTCCAGAGATAGTTTATCTTAATGGATCTTCGTGGATAGCTCCCCTCTCTTGGTGGCCATCCTCCAGAGATAGTTTATCTTAATGGATCTTCGTGGATAGCTCCCCTCTCTTGGTGGCCCAGAGATAGTTTATCTTAATGGATCTTCGTGGATAGCTCCCCTCTCTTGGTGGCCCAGAGATAGTTTATCTTAATGGATCTTCGTGCACAGCTCCCCTCTCTTGGTGGCCATTCTCCAGAGATAGTTTATCTTAATGGATCTTCGTGGATAGCTCCCCTCTCTTGGTGGCCATTCTCCAGAGATAGTTTATCTTAATGGATCTTCGTGGATAGCTCCCCTCTCTTGGTGGCCATTCTCCAGAGATAGTTTATCTTAATGGATCTTCGTGGATAGCTCCCTCTCTTGGTGGCCATTCTCCAGAGATAGTTTATCTTAATGGATCTTCGTGGATAGCTCCCCTCTCTTGGTGGCCATTCTCCAGAGATAGTTTATCTTAATGGATCTTCGTGGATAGCTCCCCCTCTCTTGGTGGCCATCCTCCAGAGATAGTTTATCTTAATGGATCTTCGTGGATAGCTCCCTCTCTTGGTGGCCATTCTCCAGAGATAGTTTATCTTAATGGATCTTCGTGGATAGCTCCCCTCTCATTTGGTGGCCATTCTGGCCCAGAGATAGTTTTATCTTAATGGATCTTCGTGGATAGCTCCCCTCTCTTGGTGGCCCAGAGATAGTTTATCTTAATGGATCTTCGTGGATAGCTTTATCTTAATGGATCTTGTGAGCTCCCCTCTCTTGGTGGCCCAGAGATAGTTTATCTTAATGGATCTTCGTGCACAGCTCCCCTCTCTTGGTGGCCATTCTCCAGAGATAGTTTATCTTAATGGATCTTCGTGGATAGCTCCTCTCTTGGTGGCCATTCTCCAGAGATAGTTTATCTTAATGGATCTTCGTGGATAGCTCCCTCTCTTGGTGGCCATTCTCCAGAGATAGTTTATCTTAATGGATCTTCGTGGATAGCTCCCCTCTCTTGGTGGCCATTCTCCAGAGATAGTTTATCTTAATGGATCTTCGTGGATAGCTCCCTCTCTCTTGGTGGCCATTCTCCAGAGATAGTTTATCTTAATGGATCTTCGTGGATAGCTCCCCTCTCTTGGTGGCCATCCTCCAGAGATAGTTTATCTTAATGGATCTTCGTGGATAGCTCCTCTCTTGGTGGCCATTCTCCAGAGATAGTTTATCTTAATGGATCTTCGTGGATAGCTCCCTCTCTTGGTGGCCATTCTCCAGAGATAGTTTATCTTAATGGATCTTCGTGGATAGCTCCCCTCTCTTGGTGGCCATCCTCCAGAGATAGTTTATCTTAATGGATCTTCGTGGATAGCTCCCCTCTCTTGGTGGCCATTCTCCAGAGATAGTTTATCTTAATGGATCTTCGTGGATAGCTCCTCTCTTGGTGGCCATTCTCAGAGATAGTTTATCTTAATGGATCTTCGTGGATAGCTCCCCTCTCTTGGTGGCCATCCTCCAGAGATAGTTTATCTTAATGGATCTTCGTGGATAGCTCCCCTCTCTTGGTGGCCCAGAGATAGTTTATCTTATGGCCTCTCTTGGTGGCCATTCTCCAGAGATAGTTTATCTTAATGGATCTTCGTGGATAGCTCCCTCTCTTGGTGGCCATTCTCCAGAGATAGTTTTATCTTAATGGATCTTCGTGGATAGCTCCCCTCTCTTGGTGGCCATTCTCCAGAGATAGTTTATCTTAATGGATCTTCGTGGATAGCTCCCCTCTCTTGGTGGCCATTCTCCAGAGATAGTTTATCTTAATGGATCTTCGTGGATAGCTCCCCTCTCTTGGTGGCCATTCTCCAGAGATAGTTTATCTTAATGGATCTTCGTGGATAGCTCCCCTCTCTTGGTGGCCATTCTCCAGAGATAGTTTATCTTATGGATGGATAGCTCTCTCTTGGTGGCCATCCTCCAGAGATAGTTTATCTTAATGGATCTCCTCTCTTGGTGGCCATTCTCCAGAGATAGTTTATCTTAATGGATCTTCGTGGATAGCTCCCCTCTCTTGGTGGCCATTCTCCAGAGATAGTTTATCTTAATGGATCTTCGTGGATAGCTCCCCTCTCTTGGTGGC
>NW_027036249.1:0-13336 GCF_034236695.1 Oncorhynchus nerka
CACACACATATACACACACACACACACACGTACAGACACACTCGCACACACAGCCAATGCTGTGTTGAACAATTAGTCACTTTCACACTCTATATTTAAATACAAATATCGCCAACAGAGCTCATCAAAATAGTTCTACTACATATTTATGTATACACTGGATTCTTAACATACTATATCTACTTAATATACCATATCTACTGCTGTACATATCATTCTTAATTAACTGGTCTTGTTTAAATTCTACGGGTGTACATTCATATAGATTTGATGACTAGCTGCTGTCATCTTAGCTAAACACAAGGTCAAGGCCATAAGATGATCTACTCGTCTCTTCCTCTCTACTTTAGATTAACTGAAATAACCATTTTGAGACGTCAGTCAGGAGGGAAGAAGCTCTTAACTAAATTCCTGAAAGAGGTGGGGTTTCAGGTGTCTCCGGAAGGTGGTGATTGACTCCGCTGTCCTGGCGTCGTGAGGGAGTTTGTTCCACCATTGGGGGGCCAGAGCAGCGAACAGTTTTGACTGGGCTGCGCGGGAACTGTACTTCCTCAGTGGTAGGGAGGCGAGCAGGCCAGAGGTGGATGAACGCAGTGCCCTTGTTTGGGTGTAGGGCCTGATCAGAGCCTGGAGGTACTGAGGTGCCGTTCCCCTCACAGCTCCGTAGGCAAGCACCATGGTCTTGTAGCGGATGCGAAGCTTCAACTGGAAGCCAGTGGAGAGAGCGGAGGAGCGGGGTGACGTGAGAGAATTTGGGAGGTGGAACACCAGACGGGCTGCGGCGTTCTGGATGAGTTGTAGGGGTTTAATGGCATGACAGGGCAGGGAGCCCCAGCCAACAGCGAGTTGCAGTAATCCAGACGGGAGATGACAAGTGCCTGGATTAGGACCTGCGCTGCTTCCTGTGTGAGGCAGGGTCGACTAAGGATGTTGTAGAGCATGAACCTACAAGAACGGGCCACCGCCTTGATGTTAGTTGAGAACGACAGGGTGTTGTCCAGGATCACGCCAAGGTTCTTAGCGCTCTGGGAGGAGGACACAATGGAGTTGTCAACCGTGATGGCGAGATCATGGAATGGGCAGTCCTTCCCCGGGAGGAAGAGCAGCTCCGTCTTGCCGAGGTTCAGCTTGAGGTGGTGATCCGTCATCCACACTGATATGTCTGCCAGACATGCAGAGATGCGATTCGCCACCTGGTCATCAGAAGGGGGAAAGGAGAAGATTAATTGTGTGTCGTCTGCATAGCAATGATAGGAGAGACCATGTGAGGTTATGACAGAGCCAAGTACATGCAGCATATTTAAATATACTGTACCTGACACACCTACTCATTCAAGGATTTTTGTTTAATTTGACAATTTTCTGCATTGTAAAATAATAGTTGAAGACATCAAAAGGATGAAATAACAACATATGGAATCATGTAGTAACCAAAAAAGTGTTAAACAAATCGAAATATTCTTCAAAGTAGCCACTCTTTGCCTTGATGACAGTTTTGCACACTCTGCATTCTTTCCACCAGCTTCACCTGGAATGCTTTTCCAACAGTCTTGAAGGAGTTCCCACATATTCTGAGCACTTGTTGGCTTCTTTTCTTTCACTCTGCGGTCCAACTCATCCCAAACCTTCTCAATTGGGTTGAGGTTGGGGGATTGTGGAGGCCAGGTCATCCAAAAATCTCAAATTTGGACTCATTAGACCAAAGGACAGATTTCCACCGGTCTAATGTCCATTGCTCGTGTTTCTTGGCCCAAGCAAGTCTCTCATGAAGGCCTGATTGAAGCAAGACTCCTCTGAACAGTTGATGTTGAGATGTGTCTGTTACTTGAACTCTGTGAAGCATTTATTTGGGCTGGCATTTCTGAGGCTGGTAACTCTAATGAACGTATCCTCAGCAGCAGATGTAACTCTGGGTCTTTCTTGTCCTCATGAGAGCCAGATTCATCATAGCGCTTAATGGTTTTTGAGGACTGCACTTGAGGAAGCTTTCAAAGTTCTTGAAATGTTCCGTATTGACTGACCTTCATGTCGTAAAGTAATGATGGACTGTTTATCTTTGCTTATTTGAGCTGTTGTTGCCATAATATGGACTTGGTCTTTTACCAAATAGGTACAGTGCATTGCGAAAGTATTCGGCCCCCTTGAACTTTGCGACCTTTTGCCACATTTCAGGCTTCAAACATAAATATATAAAACTGTATTTTTTTGTGAAGAATCAACAAGTGGGACACAATCATGAAGTGGAACAACATTTATTGAATATTTCAAACTTTTTTAACAAATCAAAAACTGAAAAATTGGGCGTGCAAAATTGTTCACTGCACTGTATATCTTCTGTATACCAACCCGTACCTAGTCACAACACAACTGATTGGCTCAAACACATTAAGAAGGAAAGATATTCCACAAATTACATTTTAACAAGGCACACCTTATTGCCTTATTGCTTAAATATTCAATGTGCATCAATGTCCTTGTGGTTAGAGTGTCTATTCTGAGGTTGGGA
Organism: Oncorhynchus nerka; assembly: GCF_034236695.1. NCBI lineage: Eukaryota > Metazoa > Chordata > Actinopteri > Salmoniformes > Salmonidae > Oncorhynchus > Oncorhynchus nerka. The sequence goes on from NW_027036249.1 coordinate 2,507, forward strand.
GTTTGATCCCCTGGCTGAGTCATACCAAAGACTGTAAGAATGGGACCCGATGTGTCTCTGCTTGGCACTCAGCATTAAGGAGATAGATTTGGGGTAAGGCCCCGCGATAGACTCGTGTCCTGTCCAATGGGGGGGATGGACGAATTGTACAACAGTACAGAAACAAATCTCAAATCAAATCAAATTTATATATCACATCACCACCATTACAGCTATTATATATATATATATCACATCACCACCATTACAGCTATTATATATATATATATCACATCACCACCATTACAGCTTTTATATATATATATATATAGAGAGAGAGAGAGATATCACATCACCACCATTAAATCAAATCAAATCAAATGTTATTTGTCACATACACATGGTTAGCAGATGTTAATGCGAGTGTAGCGAAATGCTTGTGCTTCTAGTTCCGACAATGCAGTGATAACCAACAAGTAATCTAACTAACAATTCCAAAACTACTGTCTTATACACAGTGTAAGGGGATAAGGAATATGTACATAAGGATATATGAATGAGTGATGGTACAGAGCAGCATACAGTAGATGGTATCGAGTACAGTATATACATATGAGATGAGTATGTAGACAAAGTAAACAAAGTGGCATAGTTAAAGTGGCTAGTGACATAAGAATGCAGTCGATGATCTAGAGTACAGTATATACATATGCATATGAGATGAATAGTGTAGGTAAGTAAACATTATATATGTAGCATTGTTTAAAGTGGCATGATATATTTACATCATTTCCCATCAATTCCCATTATTAAAGTGGCTGGAGTTGGGTCAGTGTCAATGACAGGTGTTGCGCAGCCACTCAATGTTAGTGATTGCTGTTTAACAGTCTGATGGCCTTGAGATAGAAGCTGTTTTTCAGTCTCTCGTCCCAGCTTTGATGCACCTGTACTGACCTCGCCTTCTGGATGATAGCGGGGTGAACAGGCAGTGGTTTGGGTGGTTGATGTCCTTGATGATCTTTATGGCCTTCCTGTAACATCGGGTGGTGTGTAGGTGTCCTGAGGCAGGTAGTTTGCCCCCGGTGATGCGTTGTGCAGACCTCACTACCCTCTGAGAGCCTTACGGTTGAGGGCGGAGCAGTTGCCGTACCAGGCGGTGATACAGCCCGCCAGGATGCTCGATTGTGCATCTGTAGAAGTTTGTGAGTGCTTTTGGTGACAAGCCGAATTTCTTCAGCCTCCTGAGGTTGAAGAGGCGCTGCTGCGCCTTCTTCACGACGCTGTCAGTGTGAGTGGACCAATTCAGTTTGTCTGTGATGTGTATGCCGAGGAACTTAAAACTTGCTACCCTCTCCACTACTGATCCATCGATGGGATAGGGGGGTGTTCCCTCTGCTGTTTCCTGAAGTCCACAATCATCTCCTTAGTTTTGTTGATGTTGAGTGTGAGGTTATTTTCCTGACACCACACTCCGAGGCCTCACCTCCTCCCTGTAGGCCGTCTCGTCGTTGCTGGTAATCAAGCCTACCACTGTTGTGTCGTCCGCAAACTTGATGATTGAGTTGGAGGCGTGCATGGCCACGCAGTCGTGGGTGAACAGGGAGTACAGAGAGGGCCTCAGAACGCACCTTGTGGGGCCCCGTGTTGAGGATCAGCGGGGAGGAGATGTTGTTCACCCTCACCACCTGTGGCGGCCCGTCAGGAAGTCCAGCACCCAGTTACAGGGCGGGGTCGAGACCCAGGGTCTCAGCTTGATGACGAGCTTGGAGGGTACTATGGTATTGAATGCCGAGCTGTAGTCGAGAACAGCATTCTCACATAGGTATTCCTCTTGTCCAGGTGGGTTAGGGCAGTGTGTGTGTGGTAGAGATTGCATCGTCTGTGGACCTATTTGGGCAAAGCAAATTGAGTGGGTCTAGGTGTCAGGTAGGGTGGAGGTGATATGGTCCTTGACTAGTCTCTCAAAGCACTTCATGATGACGGAAGTGAGTACCACGGGCGGTAGTCGTTTAGCTCAGTTACCTTAGCTTTCTTGGGAACAGGAACAATGGTGGCCCTCTTGAGCATGTGGGAACAGCAGACTGGTATAGGGATTGATTGAATATGTCCGTAAACACACCGCCAGCTGGTCTGCGATGCTCTGAGGGCGCGGCTGGGGATGCCGCCTGGGCCTGCAGCCTTGCGAGGGTTAACACGTTTAAATGTCTTACTCCACCTCGGCTGCAGTGAAGGAGAGACTGCATGTTTTCGTTGCAGGCAGTGTCAGTGGCACTGTATTGTCCTCAAAGCGGGCAAAAAGTGATTTAGTCTGCCTGGGAGCAAGACATCCTGGTCCGTGACTGGGGCTGGGTTTCTTCTTGTAGTCCGTGATTGACTGTAGACCCTGCCACATGCCTCTTGTGTCTGAGCCATTGAATTGAGATTCCACTTGTCTCTGTACTGACGCTTAGCTTGTTTAATAGCCTTGCGGAGGAATAGCTGCATTGTTTATATTCGGACATATTACCAGACACCTTGCCCTGATTAAAAGCAGTGGTTCGCGCTTTCAGTTTCACGCGAATGCTGCCATCAATCCACGGTTTTTCTGGTTTGGGAATGTTTTTATCGTTGCTATGGGAACGACATCTTCAAAGACGTTCTAATGAACTCGCACCTAATCAGCGTATTCGTCAATATTTCCATCTGACGCAATACGAAACATGTCCCAGTCCACGTGATGGAAGCAGTCTTGAGTGTGGAGTCAGCTTGGTCTGACCAGCGTTGGACAGACCTCAGCGGGGAGCCTCTTGTTTAAGTTTCTGCCTGTAGGCAGGGATCAGCAAAATGGAGTCGTGGTCAGCTTTTCCGAAAGGGGGCGGGGCAGGGCCTTATATGCGGCCGGAAGTTAGAGTAACAATGATCCAAGGTTTTACCACCCTGGTTGCGAATCGATATGCTGGTAAAATTTAGGGAGTCTTGTTTTCAGATTAGCTTTGTTAAAATCCCCAGCTACAATGAATGCAGCCTCCGGATAAATGGTTTCCAGTTTGCAAAGAGTTAAATAAAGTTCGTTCAGAGCCATCGATGTGTCTGCTTGGGGGGGATATATACGGCTGTGATTATAATCGAGGAGAATTCTCTTGGAAGATAATGCGGTCTACATTTGATTGTGAGGAATTCTAAATCAGGTGAACAGAAGGATTTGAGTTCCTGTATGTTTCCTTCATCACACCATGTCTCGTTAGTCATGAGGCATACGCCCCGCCACTCTTCTTACCAGAAAGATGTTTGTTTCTGTCGGCGCGATGCGTGGTGAAACCCGTTGGCTGCACCGCCTCGGATTGCGTCTTCCCAGTTAGCCATGTTTCTGTGAAGCAGAGAACGTTGCAGTCTCTGATGTCCTCTGGAATGCTACTCTTGCTCGGATTTCGTCAACCTTGTTGTCAAGAGACTGGACATTGGCAAGAAGAATGCTGGGGAGTGCTGCGCGATGTGCCCTTTTTCGGAGTCTGACCAGAACATCGCCTCGTTTCCCTCTTTTTCGGAGTCGTTTCCTTGGGTCGCTGCATGCGATCCATTCCGTTGTCCTGTTTGTAAGGCAGAACACCGGATCCGCGTCGCGGAAAACATATTCTTGGTCGTACTGATGGTGAGTTGGCGCTGATCTTATATTCAGTAGTTCTTCTCGACTGTATGTAATGAAACCTAAGATGACCTGGGGTACTAATGTAAGAAATAACACGTAAAAAAAAAAAAAACTGCATAGTTTCCTAGGAACGCGAAGCGAGGCGGCCATCTCAGTCGGCGCCGGAAGGACTTACTGCAGCCGTGACTGTGAAATACTGCACGCTTCCACGGGCGGACAAGCAGGAGATAGACTAGTGTCCTGCCTCACACTACAGAAACAGGATATAGACTAGTGTCCTGTCTCACACTACAGAAACAGGATATAGACTAGTGTCCTGTCCAGGGGGTGTACTGAGGGGATAGACTAGTGTCCTGTCCAGGGGGTGTACTGAGGAGATAGACTAGTGTCCTGTCCAGGGGGTGTACTGAGGAGAAAGACTAGTGTCCTGTCCAGGGGGTGTACTGAGGAGATAGACTAGTGTCCTGGGTCCAGGGGTGTACTGAGGAGATAGACTAGTGTCCTGTCCAGGGGGTGTACTGAGGAGATAGACTATGTCCTGTCCAGGGGTGTACTGAGGAGATAGACTAGTGTCCTGTCCAGGGGGTGTAGACAGGAGATCTGCTCCTATGAGCCGATCCAGCTCACTTGCAAGGCTGCTTACTTACTACAGGTATGTAATGTACGGAAACAGAGAGTTGGATTTCAATGATAAAATAATATTTCACTCAGGGAACTCACTTGGTGAAGGCTACAGCACTGAAAGCCATTGGATGCAACAACCATGTCTCTGTCACTCGCATATGCAGTCCTGGGTGGTACTGTTAACTCTAAAATTAACTTGAAAGGCACCCTGGGAAAATATGCTAATAACGCTTACACCCTACAGTGTTAAAAACGACACCTAAAAAAAAAAAACATTTTTGAGGTAAAATTGTCCGACATAAAAGGAACAAACGGCCTTGTCACTATGATAGTAACCTAAAAAATGTGTACCTTTTCGAGAGGAAGGGTTTTGTACCTGTACAATCTTGTCCCCTTAAGGTCCACTAGTGGCTCTTTTAAAGGTACGAACGGCAAGGGTACAATGACGTACCTAACAGTGTACCACTACAGTGTTAAGTGTTTGGACCACTTTAAAAACAAAAATCTTTGTTTCTGCTTGTAGGGGCTGATTCAGACGTAGGAAACAAATGTGTTTACATTTTGTTATTTAACCAGGCAAGTCAGTTAAAGAACAAATTCTTATTTGCAATGACGGCCTAGGAACAGTGGGTTAGCTGCCTGTTCAGGGGGCAGAATGACAGATTTGTACCTTGTCAGCTCGGGGGTTTGAACTTGCAACCTTCCGATTCCTAGTCGAACGCTCTAACCACTAGGCTACCCCCCCCCACCCCCCACCCCCCAATATCACAACACTGTGGTGTTTTAATGATCAATATAATAACACTAACCCCCCCCCCCCAATATCACATCACTGTGGTGTTATGCGATCAATATAATAACACTAACCCCCAATATCACAACACTGTGGTGTTAACGATCAATATAATAACACTAACCCCCCCCCAATATCCACATCACTGTGGTGTTAACGATCAATACAATAACACTAACCCCCCAATATCACATCACTGTGGTGTTAATGATCAATACAATAACACTAACCTACCCCCCTCCATATCACATCACTGTGGTGTTAATGATCAATACAATAAACACTAACCTACCCCCCCATATCACATCACTGTGGTGTTAACGATCAATATAATAACACTAACCTTACCCCCATATCACATCACTGTGGTGTTAATGATCAATACAATAACACTAACCTACCCCCCCATATCACATCACTGTGGTGTTAACGATCAATATAATAACACTAACCTACCCCCCCCTCATATCACAACACTCTGCTTCACATGGTCAATATACTGTATGAACAGTAGAAATATGTGATCATAGTCAGTGTGTATACTCCAATAAGAAACTTGGCAATAGAATAAGTAGAATATTCTATAATAGAAAAGACATTACTCTAAAATTGAGAGAGTACATTCTGCTTTCCCCATCCCCTTTAAAGAAGACGTTAGTCTAACTACACAACACCCTGTTTCCTACACACAGTACATTCTGGTTTCCCCATCCCCTTTAAAGAAGACGTTAGTCTAACTACACAACACCCTGTTTCCTACACACAGTACATTCTGCTTTCCCCATCCCCTTTAAAGAAGACGTTGGTCTAACTACACAACACCCTGTTTCCTACACCCAGTACATTCTGCTTTCCCATCCCCTTTAAAGAAGACGTTGGTCTAACTACACAACACCCTGAATTCCCCAACTGGTGGCCCGCTGGGCCGAATCTGAGCTTTTCTGAGCTTTGCATTTAAAAGACTGTAAAAACACCAGGAAATCTGCTCCAAGAGATTGTTCTCACTCAAATTTGGGAGTGGATACTTAGTCAGTTGCAAAACTGAATGCATTCAACCACATTTAACCCAGCCCTCTGAATCAGAAAGGTGCGGGGGCTGCCTTAATCAACACCTTTCAGTTACTGGCCCAACACTCTTAACCTCTAGGCTACCTGGACACCTTTTCATACCCCAGTTTTTCTCACCAATTTTGTGGTATCCAATTGTTAGTAGTTACTGTCTTGTCTCATCGCTGCAACTCCCACGGACTCGGGAGAGGCGAAGGTCGAGAGCCATGCGTCCCCAAAACACAAACCCAACCAAATAGAGAGACATATGCAATCATATACAAAAAATATGAATTCATAATCATGTGATTTATATACATATCACCTTCTACTAACTGAGGTACTTAAAGGGCTTTACATAACGTAACGTAATCAACACTGCTAGCTAGCCAGCTAGCCCCGAATAGCAGCATTGTAGAAACTTTACACCCAACGGAACGACTTGATTAGTGTAGTGTCAACAACGCAGCCACTGCCAGCTAGCCTACAAAGTCAACAACGCAGCCACTGCCAGCTAGCCTACCTCAGCAGTACTGTATCATTTTAATCATTTTAGTCAATTAGATTCTTGCTACGTAAGCTTAACTTTCTGAACATTCGAGACGTGTAGTCCACTTGTCATTCAATCTCTTGCATTAGCGTAGCCTCTTCTCTAGCCTGTCAACTATGTGTCTGTCTATCCCTGTTCTCTCCTCTCTGCACAGACCATACAACGCCCACACCGCGTGGCCGCGGCCACCCTAATCTGGTGGTCCCAGCGCACGACTCCACGTGGAGTTCCAGGTCTCCGGTAGCCTCTGGAACTGCCGATCTGCGGCCAACAAGGCAGAGTTCATCTCAGCTCTATGCCTCCCTCCAGTCCTCGACTTCTTGGCACTGACGGAAACATGGATCACCACAGACAACACCGCTACTCCTACTGCTCTCTTTGTCCGCCCACGTGTTCTCGCGCACACCCCGAGAGCTTCTGGTCAGCGGGGTGGTGGCACCGGGGTGGTGGATCCTCATCTCTCCCAAGTGGTCATTCTCTTTTCTCCCCTTACCCATCTGTCTATCGCCTCCTTTGAATTCCATGCTGTCACAGTTACCAGCCCTTTCAAGCTTAACATCCTTATCATTTATCGCCCTCCAGGTTCCTCGAGAGTTCATCAATGAGCTTGATGCCTTGAAAAGCCCTTTCCTGAGGACGGCTCAACCGCTCACAGTTCTGGGCGACCTCCCCACGTCTACCTTGACTCATTCCTCTGCCTCCTTCTTTCCACTCCCTCTCTTGACCTCACCCCTCTCACCTTCCCCCTACTCCCACAAGGCAGGCAATACGCCTGACCTCATCTTTACTAGATGCTGTTCTTCCATTAACCTCATTGCAATCCCCTCCAAGTCTCCGACCACTACCTTGTATCCTTTCCCTCCTCGCTCTCATCCAACACTTCCCACACTGCCCCTACTCGGATGGTATCGCGCCGTCCCAACCTTCTTCGCTTCTCCCCGCTACTCTCTCCTCTTCCATCCTATCATCTCTTCCCCTCTGCTCAAACCTTCTCCAACCTATCTCCTGATTCTGCCTCCTCAACCCTCCTCTCCTCCCTTTCTGCATCCTTTTGACTCTATGTCCCCTATCCTCCAGGCCGGCTCGGGTCCTCCCTCCCGCTCCGTGGCTCGACGACTATTGCGAGCTCGCAGAACAGGGTCTCCGGGCAGCCGAGCGGGAAATGGAGGAAAACTCGCCTCCCTGCGGACCTGGCATCCTTTCACTCCCTCCTCTCTACATTTTCCTCCTCTGTCTCTGCTGCAAAAGCCACTTTCTACCACTCTAAATTCCAAGCATCTGCCTTCTAAGCCTAGGGAAGCTCTTTGCCACCTTTCCTCCCTCCTGAATCCTCCTCCCCTCCCCCCTCCTCCCTCTCTGCAGATGACTTCGTCAACCATTTTGAAAAAAGAAGGTCGACGACATCCGATCCTCGCTTGCTAAGTCAAACGACACCGCTGGTTCTGCTCACACTGCCCTACCCTGTGCTCTGACTCTTTCTCCCTCTCTCTCCAGATGACATCTCGCGCCTTGTGACGGCCGGCCGCCCAACAACCTGCCCGCTTGACCCTATCCCCTCTCTTCTCCAGACCATTCTCGTGACCTTCTACCTTACCTCACCACGCTCATCAACTCATCCCTGACCGCTATTAGCGCCCCTTCCGTCTTCAAGAGAGCGAGAGTTGCACCCCTTCTGAAAAAAACCTACACTCGATCCCTCCGATGTCAACAACTACAGACCAGTATCCCTTCTTTCTTTTCTCCAAAACTCTTGAACGTGCCGCCCTTGGCCAGCTCTCCCGCTATCTCTCTCAGAATGACCTTCTTGATCCAAATCAGTCAGGTTTCAAGACTAGTCATTCAACTGAGACTGCTCTTCTGTATCACGGAGGCACTCCGCACTGCCAAAGCTAACTCTCTCCCTCTGCTCTCATCCCTTCTAGACCTATCGGGCTGCCTTCGATACTGTGAACCATCAGATCCTCCTCTCCACCCTCTCCGAGTTGGGCATCTCCGGCGCGGCCCATGCTTGGATTGCGTCCTACCTGGACAGGTCGCTTCCTACCAGGGTGGCGTGGCGAGAATCTGTCTCCTCACCACGCGCTCTCACCACTGGTGTCCCCCAGGGCTCTGTTCTAGGCCCTCTCCTATTCTCGCTTATACACCAAGTCACTTGGCTCTGTCATAACCTCACATGGTCTCTCCTATCATTGCTATGCAGACGACACACAATTAATCTTCTCCTTTCCCCCTCTGATGACCAGGTGGCGAATCGCATCTCTGCATGTCTGGCAGACATATCAGTGTGGATGACGGATCACCACCTCAAGCTGAACTCGGCAAGACGGAGCTGCTCTTCCTCCCGGGGAAGGACTGCCCGCTCCATGATCTCGCCATCACGGTTGACAACCCATCGTGTCCTCCCAGAGCGCCAAGAACCTTGGCGTGATCCTGGACAACACCCCGTCGTTCTCAACTAACATCAAGGCGGTGGCCCGTTCCTGTAGGTTCATGCTCTACAACATCCGCAGAGTAACACCCTGCCTCACACAGGAAGCGGCGCAGGTCCTAACCAGGCACTTGTCATCTCCCGCCTGGATTACTGCAATCGCTGTTGGCTGGGCCTGCCTGTGCCATTAAACCCTACAACTCATCCAGAACGCCGCAGCCCGTCTGGTGTTCAACCTTCCTGCCCTTCACGCCACCCCGCTCCTCCGCTTCCACTGGCTTCCAGTTGAAGCTCGTGATCCGCTACAAGACCATGGTGCTTGCCTACGGAGCTGGAGGGAACGGCACCTCAGTACCTCCAGGCTCTGATCAGGGCCCTACACCCAAACAAGGGCACTGCGTTCATCCACCTCTGGCCTGCTCTCGCCCTCCCTACCACTGAGGAAGTACAGTTCCCGCCAGCCCAGTCAAAACTGTTCGCTGCTCTGGCCCCCCAATGGTGAAACAAACTCCCCACGACGCTTGGACAGCGGGAGTCAATCACCACCTTCCGGGAGACACCTGAAACCCCAATCCCTTAAGGAATACCTAGGATAGGATAAAGTAATCCTTTCACCCCACCCCTTAACCTCTTCAGTCGACCCTACTTTTTGAAACATTTTGTTAAAAATCGCGCAACATTTCAGCGCCCTGCTAGCTCATGCCAGGAATATAGTACGTTCATATGGTTAGAATGTGTGGATAGAAACCTCGGACGTTTTTAAACTGGATAAATCACGACTGTGGCTATTACATAACGTGCGTTACATCGAAAGCGCAGGAAAACCTGATCACAGAAAATGGAAATAAAATATCCTTGCGCCACTACCGCAATTGTTAACAGTGAGCCGAATTAGATAAGACCGAGCATTCAACTCCCACAGCATCCCCATGTTGTCGAGTATCTTGTGAATTTAATCATCTTTGATTCTTGTTGAACCGAAAGAGGGGCACGACTTACCTCCGGTCTCCGCCCAGATCATTCCGGGAAGAGTCTCTCCTGAAATTTTTTCCAAGACGACAGCTAATGATATCTACATCGCCACGGATGATTTTTTTTTTATCGCTTATTAACGTTTACTAATACCTAAAGTAGCATTACAAACGTATTTTCAAAGTGTTTTGTGAAAGTTTATCGTCTACTTTTGAATTTTAAAAATGACGTTACGTTGTGAAATCGCTGTTTTTTCGTTTATCACACAGTCTACATATAACGATATCTTGGCTTTATATGGCCCGGATTTAATCGAAATAAAGACCCAATAGTGTTTATGGGACATCTAGGAGTGCCAACAAAGAAGATGGTGAAAGGTAATGACTGTTTTCTATTTTATTGTGCGGTTTGTGTAACGCCGAAATGCTAATTATTTTGTTTACGTCCCCTGCTGTGCTTTTCTGTTGTAGTGTATTGGTGCATGCTATCAGATAATAGCTTCTCATGCTGTCGCCGAAAAGCATTTTAAAAAATCTGACTTGTTGCCTGGATTCACAACGAGTGTAGCTTAATTTGATACCCTGCATGTGTATTTTAATGAACTTTTGAGTTTTAACTAATACTATTAGCATTTAGCGTAGCGCATTTGCATTTCCAGAGTTTAGCTGGGACGCCAAAGCGTCCCAGGTAGAGGTAAGAGGTTAAAAGACTTAGATGCACTATTGTAAAGTGGCTGTTCCACTGGATGTCATAAGGTGAAAGTACCAATTTGTAAGTCGCTCTGGATAAGAGCGTCTGCTAAATGACTTAAA
>NW_027036250.1:0-13339 GCF_034236695.1 Oncorhynchus nerka
TTCAGAACCACAGATTGCTGCCTCTTGCACAAAGGGAGGTGTTCCCGCCATCAGGTTGGTTATATAGCCATCCCACGCCATGGTTCTACAGCACTGATTGGACTATAAACACCTATAGACTAGGGGGAGACGGAGAAGAGAGGTGGGGTGGATAAGAGGAAGAGGTGGGGTGGGGTGGAGGAGAGGGAGACGGAGAAGAGAGGTGGGGTGGAGGAGAGGGAGACGGAGAAGAGAGGTGGGGTGGATGAGAGGAAGAGGTGGGGTGGGGTGGAGGAGAGGGAGACGGAGAAGAGAGGTGGGGTGGACGAGAGGGAGAGGTGGGGTGGAGGAGAGGGAGACAGAGAAGAGAGGTGGGGTGGATGAGAGGAAGAGATGGGGTGGGGTGGAGGAGAGGGAGACGGAGAAGAGAGGTGGGGTGGACGAGAGGGAGACGGAGAAGAGGGGTGGGGTGGATGAGAGGGAGACGGAGAAGAGGGGTGGGGTGGATGAGAGGGAGACGGAGAAGAGGGTGGGTGGATGAGAGGACGCTGGAGAAGAGGGGTAAGATGAGAGGCATGAGATGGGGTGGGGTGGAGGAGAGGGAGATGGAGAAGAGAGGTGGGGTGGACGAGAGGGAGACGGAGAAGAGGGGTGGGTGGATGAGAGGGAGACGGAGAAGAGAGGTGGGGTGGATGAGAGGGAGAAGAGGAAACCAAGCATTCTCAACATTCCTACTGCATAAAATCTTCACAGTGGATTAAAAGGTAGAATGTAAAATAAATCAATTACAGAGAATAAATAGTCATAAATACGTGTAGAGGCCAATGTGTAGAACCATAACGTTCTACTCGAGCGGCTCGCAGGACCGGGGAGTGAAGCAGGAGGAAGAGCAGGCGCGCGATTATATACGGTGTCGCGTCTACCACCTCCGACTTCCTCATTCAGGCAGAGAAAATCCGGGCTGCGTTCAGTTCACTCAACGTTTCATTCCGTTATGTAGAGTACTGAAGGTATTTGCCTCCCCAAAACATTTCTTCAACAGTCTCGTAGGCTGCAGCAAAAATTCGTACAGCAGCACTCTAGACCAGTCCCTCCGGGTCACCTTAATTACAACGATTTTCAACTGGTCGTTCAGAACAACTGGTCGTTCAGTACAGCACCATTACCCTTTCATTAAACGTTGCACATCGTTGTGTCCTGATGAACGGGTCAGCGGACTCTCAGAAGCGCACGGGGATTTACATAGGGCGCAATTGTATCATGCTGCTGCAAACGACGTCCTGTCATTCTCTTGAGGACGTTTTTTGCTCTCTTGGTTTTGGCGATCTAACAGCATTAGAAGTGTTCATATTTATGACAACACCAATTACAAACTAGTATACACTTTTCCTACACATTTCCGTTAAATAGTTTTTGTTAAATTGTGGTAATTTATATTTTATTCCACTAAAACGTGTCAATATTTTATTTTAGAATGGTCATGGTTAAGTTGACAGTTCTCTTTCTGCATATGCACAGCATTCCACACAGTCCTTCACACACCTCTGGGATTCTCAGACGTCCCAGCAGAACTCACTGTGTGTGTGTGTGTGTGTGTGTGTGCGCGTGCTTCCGTGAGTGAGTGAGTGATGGCTCAGAACTGTCTGGTCAGACTGCAGGCCTCTTGGTCAGTCTCCTGAATCCAGGTGTTATTGTTTGAAGGTGTGTGTGTATCGCGGGTAAAGCATGCAGACAGACAGACAGACAGACAGACAGACAGACATGCAAGAACCACATCCTGTAACCTTATAGAAGAGAGGGGGAGAAAGGGTAGGGAGGAGTACTTGAGAACACAAGATGGAGGGGAGAAAGGGTAGGGAGGAGTACTTGAGAACACAAGATGGAGGGGAGAAAGGGTAGGGAGGAGTACTAGAGAACACAAGATGGAGGGGAGAAAGGGTAGGGAGGAGTACTTGAGAACACAAGATGGAGGGGAGAAAGGGTAGGGAGGAGTACTTGAGAACACAAGATGGAGGGGAGAAAGAAGAGATTAAGTGGTGGCTCAGCTGGTACAGCATGGCTCTTGCACTGCCAGGACAGTGGGTTCGATTCCCAGGAACATCCATAACAAAATGTATTCACCCACTACTGTAAGTCACTTTGGCTGAAAGGCATACAGTATATAGAAGTATCCTAACCTGTCTTCCAATCAGGGGAGAGAAGTACTGATGTATCCTAACCTGTCTTCCAATCAGGGGAGAGAAGGACTGATGTATCCTAACCTGTCTTCCAATCAGGGGAGAGAAGGACTGATGTATCCTAACCTGTCTTCCAATCAGGGGAGAGAAGTACTGATGTATCCTAACCTGTCTTCCAATCAGGGGAGAGAAGGACTGATGTATCCTAACCTGTCTTCCAATCAGGGGAGAGAAGGACTGATGTATTGTAACCTGTCTTCCAATCAGGGGAGAGAAGGACTGATGTATCCTATCAGGGGGTGTCTTTGGACGGGGCCACAGTGTTTCCTGACCCCTCCAGTATTTATGCTGCAGTAGTTTATGTGTCGGGGGGCTAGGGTCAGTTTGTTATATCTGGAGTACTTCTCCTGTCCTATTCGGTGTCCTGTGTGAATTTAAGTATGCCCTCTCTAATTCTTTCTTTCTCTCTCTCGGAGGACCTGAGCCCTGGAACCATGCCTCAGGACTACCTGGCCTGATGACTCCTTGCTGTCCCCAGTCCACCTGGTCATGCTGCTGCTCCAGTTTCAACTGTTCTGCCTGCGGCTATGGAACCCTGACCTGTTCACCGGATGTGCTCCCTGTCCCAGACCTGCTGTTTTCAACTCTCTAGAGACAGCAGGAGTGGTAGAGATACTCCTAATGATCGGCTATGAAAAGCCAACTGACATTTACTCCTGAGGTGCTGACTTGCTGCACCCTCGACAACTACTGTGATTATTATTATTTGACCATGCTGGTCATTTATGAACATTTGAACATCTTGGCCATGTTCTGTTATAATCTCCACCCGGCACAGCCAGAAGAGGTCTGGCCACCCCTCATAGCCTGGTTCCTCTCTAGGTTTCTTCCTAGGTTTTGGCCTAGCCACCGTGCTTCTACACCTGCATTGCTTGCTGTTTGGGGTTTAAGGCTGGGTTTCTGTACAGCACTTTGAGATATCAGCTGATGTACGAAGGGCTTGATAAATACATTTGATTTGATTTGATACTAGTATCCTAACCTGTCTTCTAATCAGGGAGAGAGTAGCATTGCACACAGTATCAGGGCGTGTTACTGCAAGTGCAATTACACAATATTGGCTACAGCTACAGAATCTAACCCTTCAGGCAGACCTTGTACACAACATGTATAGACACTCTCTCTTTCCATCTCTCCCATCTCTCTCCCTCTCTTCTTCTCTCCATCTCTCCCCTTCTTCTCTCTCCATCTCCTCTTCTCTCCCTCCTCTTCATCTCCCCTTCTTTATTCTCCATCTCTCCCCTTCTTCTCCTCTCTCCCCCTTCTTCTCTCTCCATCTCTCCCGTTCTCCCTCTCTCTCTCCCCTTCTTATCTCTCTCTCTCCATCTCTCCCTTCTTCTTCTCTCTCTCTCCATCTCTCCTCCATTCTCCCTTCTTCTTCTCTCTCTCCCTTCTTCTCTCTCTCCTTTTCTAACACACTACACACATTCTGGGGAGGCAGTGATCTCCATTCTTCACACACACATACACTTCTTCTGTAAGCATTCACCTGAAGATTACATATAGACTTGCCAGTGAAATCCCTTCTCTGGGAAATGAGGAAGTTCTTCTTCAAACACACAGACTCTCCTTCTTCTCTCGATACTCCGGCTTCCTGACTCATTTTCTCTCCTTCTTCTCGAGAGAGATCTCCCTTGGTCTTCTCTCCTTCACACACACACCCTTCTTCACACTCTCCATCTCTCACACTTCTTCTCTCTCTCTCTCCACACACGCACACGCACACGCTTCTCTTTCTCTCCATCTCTTCTTAACCTCTCTCCCTTAGCTCTCCATGTCTGATTGGTGTAATCTCTCTCCTTATTTGGCAAAACAGGAAGAGAGAGAAGGAGAGAATTCTTCTCTCCAAGGAAACTCTCCGAGAGGAAAATTTCTCCCCTTGGATTGTATCTCTCCATGTATAGATTGACTAGTAGCTTCTCCTTCTTGGGATGTTCTGGTCTCCAGGCAGACTGTGTCTCCATGTCTATTAGTCTCTATCTAGTTTTCTAACACAGACAACATTCTGGGGAGGCAGTGATGGAGCATGTAGACACACACATACACTTCTGTGTAAGCATTCACCTGAAGCTATGGAAAAACCAGAAAGGGCTGAACTATGGGAAATGAGAAAAACAGAAGCATCACACAGACAGGTAAAAATAGGTTTAGTTGAGAAATCAGAGATGCAGAGTCAAGTGGTCACAAACATCAGTGACATGCTTACACACAGCTCACACACACAATAGTGCAAAAGGGTGATACACACAATAGTTAAGTAAAGAAATAAAACAATAATGCAAACACAGTGAAACAAATAACAGTAGAGGCACATACAGTACACACACTATATACAGTAGACAAGGTTTAACAGTAGAGTTCTATATACAGTAGAGCTATATACAGTCAGAGTGTTATATACAGTAGAGGAGGCTATCTGCTCTTATTTGGTTAAAACAGAAGAGAGGCTATAGACAGTAGAGAGAATAAGAGAGAAAGAGAGGCTACAGATCAAGTGAGAGGAAAATTATAAAAGAAGATGGAATTATAACAGTATAGATTGGCTAGTATACAGTAGAGATGTTTGGCTCTGCAGGCAGAGGCTACATACAGTCTATTAGGCTATATACAGTCTGAGAAGACTATATACAGTGCATGTTGTATATACAGTAGAGGTTATATACAGTAGAGGTCTAGGAAACAGTAGAGAGGTACATATACAGTATTAGAAAAACAGAAGATCAAAAACAGGTAAATAGGTTTAGTTGAGAAAGGCTAAATCAAAGTGGCTATATACAGTAGGGCGCTACATACAGTAGAAGGTTATATACAGTAGAGGCTACATACAGTAGAGGCTATATAGGTAGAGGCTATATACAGTAGAAGGCTAATACAGTGAAAATAACTGTAGAAGGCTACATACAGTAGAGAGAGCTACATACAGTAGAGAGGCTATATACAGTAGAGGCTATATACAGTATAGAGGCTATATACAGTAGAGAGGTTATATACAGTAGAGGCTATATACAGTAGAGAGGCTATATACAGTAGAGGCTATATACAGTAGAGAGGCTGTATACAGTAGAGGCTATATACAGTAGAGAGGCTATATACAGTAGAGGCTATATACAGTAGAGAGGCTATATACAGTAGAGGCTATATACAGTAGAGAGGCTATATACAGTAGAGGCTATATACAGTAGAGATGCTATATACAGTAGAGAGGCTACATACAGTAGAGAGGTTATATACAGTAGAGGGTTATATACAGTAGAGGCTATATACAGTAGAGAGGGCTATATACAGTAGAGAGGCTATATACAGTAGAGAGGCTATATACAGTAGAGGCTATATACAGTAGAGAGGCTATAGACAGTAGAGAGGCTACATACAGTAGAGGCTATATACAGTAGAGCTAGGCTACATACAGTAGAGAGGCTATATACAGTAGAGGCTATATACAGTAGAGAGGCTACATACAGTAGAGAGGCTATATACAGTAGAGAGAGCTATATACAGTAGAGAGGTTACATATACAGTAGAGAGGCTATATACAGTAGAGAGGCTACATACAGTAGAGAGGCTATATACAGTAGAGAGGCTATATACAGTAGAGAGGCTACATACAGTAGAGAGGCTATATACAGTAGAGAGGTTATATACAGTAGAGGTTATATACAGTAAGCGAGGCTATAACAGTAGAGAGGCTATATACAGTAGAGAGGCTATATACAGTAGAGGCTATATACAGTAGAGAGGCTATAACAGTAGAGGCTATATACAGTAGAGAGGTTATATACAGTAGAGGTTTATACAGTAGAGGCTATATACAGTAGAGAGGCTATATACAGTAGAGAGGAGCTATATACAGTAGAGGCTATATACAGTAGAGGCTATATACAGTAGAGGGTTGTATACAGTAGAGAGGCTGTATACAGTAGAGGCTATATACAGTAGTGAGGCTATATACAGTAGCGAGGCTATATACAGTAGAGAGGCTATATACAGTAGAGGCTATATACAGTAGAGAGGCTATATACAGTAGAGAGGCTATATACAGTAAGAGGCTACATACAGTAGAGGCTATATACAGTAGAGAGGCTATATACAGTAAGCGAGGCTCTATGCAGTGAGAGGCTATATACAGTAGAGAGGCTATATACAGTAGAGCTATATACAGTAGAGGCTATATACAGTAGAGAGGCTATATACAGTAGAGGCTCCATACAGACACTGGTTAGTCAGGCTGATTGAGGTAGTATGTACATGTAGATATGGTTAAAGTGACTATGCATATATGATAAACAGAGAGTAGCAGCAGCGTAAAGAGGGTTGGTTGGTTGGCGGGACACAATGCAGATAGTCCAGTTAGCCAATGTGCGGGGGCACTGGTTGGTCTGGCCAATTCAGGTAGTATGTACGTGTATCGTTGATCAGGCCTACCACTGTTGTGTTGTCTGCAAACTTAATGATGGTGTTGGAGTTGTGCCATGCAGTCATGGGTCAACAGGGAGTACAGGAGGGACTGAGCATGCACCCCTGGAGAGCTCCAGTGTTGAGGATCAGCTTGGCGTGTTGTTGCCTACTCTTACCCCCTGGGGGTGGTCTGTCAGGAAGTCCAGGATCCAGTTGCAGAGGGAGGTGTTTAGTCCCAGGATCCTTAACTTCGTGATGAGCTTTGAGGCACTAATGGTGTTGAATGCTGAGCTGTAGTCAATGAACAGCAGGTTTCTGGGATAATGGTGTTGATGTGAGCCATTACCAGCCTTTTCAAAGCACTTCATCAATTAAAATAAAATACTATTTTATTTGTCACATACACATAGTGGGGCAAGATGTTAATGCAAGTAGGGTAGCGAAATGCTTGTGCTTCTAGTTCCGACAATGCAGTAATAACCATAGTAATCTAACCTAACAATTCCAAAACTACTGTCTTATACACACAAGTGTAAGGGGATAAAGAATATGTACATAAAGATATATGAATGAGTGATGGTACAGAACAGCATAGGCAAGATGCAGTAGATAATAACAGTACAGTATATACATATGAGATGAGTAGTGTAGTGTATGTAAACAAAGTGGCATAGTTAAAAGTGGCTAGTGATACATGTATTACATAAAGATGCAGTAGATGATATAGAGTACAGTATATACATATACATATGAGATGAGTAATGTAGGGTATGTAAACATTATATTAAGTAGCATTGTTTAAAGTGGCTAGTGATATATTTTTACATCAATTTCCATCAATTCCCTTATTAAAGTGGCTGGAGTTGAGTCACTATGTTGGCAGCAGCCACTCAATGTTAGTGGTGGCTGTTTCACAGTCAGATGGCCTTGAGATAGAAGCTGTTTCAGTCTCTCGGTCCCAGCTTTGACTCACCTGTACTGACCTCGCCTTCTGGATGATAACAGGGTGAACAGGCAGTGGCTCGGGTGGTTGTTGTCCCTTGATGATCTTTATGGCCTTCCTGTAACATCGGGTGGTGTAGGTGTCCTGGAGGGCAGGTAATTTGCCCCCGGTGATGCGTTATGCAGACCTCACTACCCTCTGGAGAGCCTTACGGTTGTGGGCGGAGCAGTTGCAATGTACCAGGCGGTGGCAGCCCGACAGGATGCTCTCGATTGTGCGTCTGTAGAAGTTTTGTGAGTGCTTCAGCCTCCTGAGGTTGAAGACGCTGCTGCGCCTTATTCACAAAGCTGTCTGTGTGGGTGGACCAATTCAGTTTGTCCGTGATGTGTACGTCCTTGAGGAACTTAAAACTTACTACCCTCTCCACTACTGTCCTGTCGATGTGGATAAGGGGGTGTTCCCTCTGCTGTTTCCTGAAGTCCACGATCATCTCCTTTGTTTTGTTGACGTTGAGTGTGAGGTTATTTTCCTGACACCACACTCTGAAGGCCCTCACCTCATCCCTGTAGGCCATCTGTGAGTGGTTGTTGGTAATCAAGCCTACCACTGTAGTGTCGTCCGCAAACTTGATGATTGAGTTGGAGGCGTGCATGGCCAAGCAGTCGTGGGTGAACAGGGAGTACAGGGAGGGCTGAGAACTCACCCTTGTGGGGCCCCAGTGTTGAGGATCAGCGGAGTGGAGATGTTGTTACCTACCCTCACCACCTGGGTGCAGCCCGTCAGGAAGTCCAGTACCCAGTTGCACAGGGCGGGGTCGCCCTGTTCATGGCTACGGACCTGAGTGCTACGGGTCTGTAGTCATTTAGGCAGGTTGCCTTCTTGTTCTTGGGCACAGGGACTATGGTGGTCTGCTTGAAACATGTTGGTATTACAGACTCAATCAGGGTCATGTTGAAAATGTCAGTGAAGACACCTGCCAGTTGGTCAGCACATCCCCAGAGCACATGACCTGGTAATCCGTCTGGCCCCGCAGCCTTGTGTATGTTGACCTGTTTAAAGGTCTTACTATAGATTGGCTACTGAGAGCGTGATCACACAGTTTTCCGGAACAGCTGATGCTCTCATGCATGCCTCAGTGTTGCTTGCCTCGAAGCAAGCATAGAAGTGATTTGGCTCGTCTGCTAGACTCGTGTCACTGGGCAGCTCTCGGTTGTGCTTCCTTGTAGTCTGTAATAGTTTGCAAGCCCTGCCACATCTGATGAGCATCGGAGCTGGTGTAGTATGATTCAATCTTAGCCCTGTATTGATGCTTTTCCTGTTTGATGGTTCATCAGAGGGCATAGCAGGATTTCTTATAAACTTCGAGTCCCGCACCTTGAAAGCGTTTAGCTCAGTGCGAATGTTGCCTGTAATTCATGGCTTCTGGTGGGGTATGTACATATGGTCGCTGTGGGGA
This sequence comes from Oncorhynchus nerka, assembly GCF_034236695.1. Taxonomy (NCBI): domain Eukaryota; kingdom Metazoa; phylum Chordata; class Actinopteri; order Salmoniformes; family Salmonidae; genus Oncorhynchus; species Oncorhynchus nerka. Next base: position 9,011 of record NW_027036250.1, read on the forward strand.
CGATGTAATCGATGCGCTTATTGATAAAGCCAGTGACTGAAGTGATGTACTCCTCAATGCCATCGGAAGAATCCCGGAACATATTCCAGTCTGATAGTAAAACAGTCCTGTAGTTTAGCATCTGCTTCATCTGACTGCTTTTTATAGTCACTTTAATTTTGCTTGCAAAGCAGGAACCAGGAGGATAAATTGTGGTCGGATTGCAAATGGAGCGGGAGATCGTTATATGTGGAGTCTCTGTGTGTGGGTACAGGTGATCACAAATTTTTCCCCCACTGATTGCACAGTGATGGAGAGGTAGGTAGAGAGAGGTAGAGAGAGGGAAAGAGAGAGAGAGGTAGAGAGAGAGAGGTAAACGCAAGTATTTCCATGACATGCCTCAAAAACCAAGTATTTTCCTGGCCCACCACTCCACCTGGACCTGACCAGCCTCTACTGACCAATTCCACCTCTACAAGGCAGCAGTGCCCACCTTTGCCCCGGACTCTAAAGGACATCGCTCTCAAACATATCCCCAACACTTCACACAGGAGCAACAGATCAATAGACACCCCACCCAGACCAGTGAGACACTCTCCCAGACCTGCAGGACCCCCTCCCAGACCTGCGGGACCCCTCAGACCTGCAGGACACTCTCCCAGACCTGCGGGACCCCTCCCAGACCTCAGGACCACCCCTGGACCCTACACATAGAGGACCACGCCAAGAGTTCTCACCCCCAGACACATCCACCACCACCCCAACCAATCAATACCCCCGTCAACCATGCCCCACACCCAATTTAGGCCCCTCAGATCAGGCCTATGCCTCCTGCCCACCCCATGCCTCACCCCGCAAAGAGGGCCTCAACATGGAAGTCACACATATGTCCAGGTAGTGGCGGGCAAACAGGCCAACCCCCCACTCTTACACTCGCCCAAGCCAATGGCATGTACCAGATGCTCAGCAGGCTCTGCTCCACACTTACGGGCCTGAGGGCCAAACCCACGACCAACAACATTGGACACTCTGGAACAAAAGCCTTCACTATATCATCCTGGAATATCCAAGGCCTTTGGCCTAAAGAGCAGGAACCCGGACTTCACCAAAGAAATAGGTAATACAGACATTGTCATCCTGCAAGAAACCTGGTATAGAGGAGACGGACCCACTGGTTTTGCCCTCTAGGTTACAGAGAGCTAGTGAGTCCATCCACCAAGCTGCAGGTGAAACAGGGGAAGGGACTCAGGGTATGCTAATAATTTAGTATAGAGCAGACCTAACTCCACTCCATTAAATTAATCAAACAGGAACATTCTACATTTGGCTAGAAATTCAAAAAGGAAATTATCTTAACAGAAAAATGTCCTCCTGTGTGCTACCTACATCCCACTAGAATCCCCATACTTTAATGAAGACAGCTTCTCTCTCCATCACAAGGAAATCAATCATTTCCAGGCCCAGGGACATGTACTAGTCTGTGGCGACCTAAATGCCAGAACCAGACAAGAACCTGACACCCTCAGCACACAGGGGGACAAACACCTGCCTGCAGGTGACAGCATTCCCTCCCACAATTGCCCCCCTAGGCACAACTATGACAACATAACCAACAGAAACGGGTCAAAACTCCTGCAGCTCTGTCGCACGCTGGGTATATACATAGTCAATGGTAGGCTTCGAGGGGACTCCTATGGTAGGTCCACCTATAACTAATCTCTTGGCAGTAGTACTGTAGACTACTTTATCACTGACAGGGCCGTGGGGTGAGACAGGGATGCAGCTTAAGCCCCACCCTCTTCAACATATATATCAACGAATTGGCGTAGGCACTAGAAACGTCTGCAGCACCCGGCCTCTCCCTACTAGAATCTGAAGTCAAATGTCTACTGTTTGCTGATGATCTGGTGCTTCTGTCACCAACCAAGGAGGGCCTACAGCACCTAGATCTTCTGCACAGATTCTGCCAGACCTGCGCCCTGACAGATAATCTCAGTAAGACCAAAATAATGGTGTTCCAAAAAAGGTCCAGTCGCCAGGACCACAAATACAAATTCCATCTAGACACCGTTGCGCTAGAGCACACAAAACACTATACATACCTTGGCCTAAATATCAGCGCCACAGGTAACTTCCACAAAGCTGTGAACGATCTGAGAGACAAAGCAAGAAGGGCCTTCTATGCCATCAAAAGTAACATAACATTTCAACATACCAATTAGGATTTGGCTAAAAATACTTGAATCAGTCATAGAGCCCATTGCCCTTTATGGTTGTGAGGTCTGGGGTCCGCTCACCAACCAAGACTTCACAAAATGGGACAAACACCAAATTGAGACTCTGCATGCAGAATTCTGCAAAAATATCCTCCGTGTACAACGTAGAACACCAAATAATGCACGCAGAGCAGAATTAGGCCGATACCCACTAATCCAGAAAAGAGCCGTTAAATTCTACAACCACCTAAAAGGAAGCGATTCCCAAACCTTCCATAACAAAGCCATCACCTACAGAGAGATGAACCTGGAGTCCCCTAAGCAAGCTGATCCTGGGGCTCTGTTCACAAACACAAACACACCCCACAGAGCCCCAGGACAGCAGCACAATTAGACCCAATCAAATCATGAGAAAAATATAATTACTTGACACATTGGAAAGAATTAACAAAAAAACAGAGCAAACTAGAATGCTATTTGGCCCTAAACAGAGAGTACATAGTGGCAGAATACCTGACCACTGTGACTGACCCAAACTTAAGGAAAGCTTTGACTATGTACAGACTCAGTGAGCATAGCCTTGCCATTGAGAAAGGCTGCCGTAGGCAGACCTGGCTCTCAAGAGAAGACAGGCAATGTGCTCACTGCCCACAAAATGAGGTGGAAACTGAGCTGCACTTCCTAACCTCCTGTCCAATGTATGACCATATTAAAGACACATATTTCCCTCAGATTACACAGATCCACAAAGAATTCGAAAACAAACCCAATTTTGATAAACTCCCATATCTACTGGGTGAAATTCCACAGTGTGCCATCACAGCAGCCAGATTTGTGACCTGTTGCCACAAGAAAAGGGCAACCAGTGAAGAACAAACACCATTGTAAATACAACCCATATTTATGTTGATTTATTTTCCCTTGTGTACCCTTAACCATTTGTACATCGTTGCAACACTGTATATATACGTAAAACGACATTTGTAATGTCTTTATTGTTTTGAAACCTCTGTATGTGTAATATTTACTGTTCATTTTTATTGTTTATTTCACTTTTGTATATTATCTACCTCACTTGCTTTGGCAATGTTAACACATGTTTCCCATGCCAATAAAGCCCCTTGAATTGAATCGAATTGAGAGGGGAAAAGAGAGAGACAGAAAGAGGGGGAGAGAGAGAGATGGGGGAGAGAGAGAGGTAGAGAGAGTGAGAGATGGAGAGAGAGGGGGTAAGAGAGAAGGGTAATGAGAAAGAGAGAGAGAGAGAGGGGTAAGAGAGAAGGGTAAAGAGAGAGAGAGAGAGAGAGAGAGAGAGAGGGGTGTAAGAGATAAGGGTAAAGAGAGAGAGAGAGGGGGTAAGAGAGAGGGTAAAGAGAGAGAGAGAGAGAGAGAGAGAGAGAGATGGGGAGAGGGGAAAGAGAGAGAGACAGAGAGAGTGTGAGAGAGAGAGAGAGAGAGAGAGAGAGAGGGGGGTAAGAGAGAAGGGTAAAGAGAGATAGAGAGAGAGGGGTAAGAGAAAAGGGTAAAGAGAGAGAGAGAGAGAGAGGGTAAGAGAGAAGGGTAAAGAGAGAGAGAGAGAGAGGGGGTAAGAGAGAAGGGTAAAGAGAGAGGGAGAGAGAGAGGGGGTAAGAGAGAAGGGTAAAGAGAGAGAGAGAGGGGGGTAAGAGAGAAGGGTAAAGAGAGAGGGGGGGAGGGTAAAGAGAGAGGGGTAGAGAAAGGGGGAAAGAGAAAGAGACAGGGAGAGAGATATATATAGAGAGAGGGAGATTGAGAGAGAGAGAGTTTAGAAAAATATAGATTTAGAGTTAGATAAATGTGGATTTTTCGGCAAGGACATATACAGGATACTACCCTCCACAACACTATGTCACCAGGACATATACAGGATACTACCCTCTACAACACTATGTCACCAGGACATATACAGGATACTACCCTCTACAACACTATGTCACCAGGACATATACAGGATACTACCCTCTACAACACTATGTCACCAGGACATATACAGGATACTACCCTCTATAACACTATGTCACCAGGACATATACAGGATACTACCCTCCACTATGTCACCAGGACATATACAGGATACTACCCTCTACAACACTATGTCACCAGGACATATACAGGA
>NW_027036251.1:5000-13351 GCF_034236695.1 Oncorhynchus nerka
ACTATATCTAAAGATAACCACACCATATCAGGTAAATATATCTAAAGATAACCACACCATATCAGGTGAATATATTTTTCATTTTACCTTTATTTAACTAGGCAAGTCAGTTGACAAACAACTCTTATTTGCAATGAGAGCCTAGGAACAGTGGGTTAACAGCCTTGTTCAGGGGCAGAACAACCAATTTTTACCTTGTAAGCTCAGGGATTCGATCTAGCAACCTTTCAGTCACTGACCCAGTGGTCTAACTGGTAAGCTACCATTGGGCAGGAGGTTAGGAAGTGCAGGTCAGTTTCCACCTCATTTTGTGGGCAGTGAGCACATAGCCTGTCTTCTTTAGAGCCAGGTCTGCCTGCGGTGGCTTTTCTCAATAGCAAGGCTATGCTCACTGAGTCTGTACATAGTCAAAGCTTTCCTTAAGGTTGGGTCAGTTTCAGTGGTCAGGTATTCTGCCATGTTTTCTCATGATTTGGTTGGGTCTAATTGTGTTGCTGTCCTGGGGCTCTGTGGGGTCTGTCTGTGTTTGTGAACAGAGCCCCAGGACCAGCTTGCTTAGGGACTTTTCCTGGTTCATCTCTCTGTAGGTGATGGCTTTGTTATGGAAAGTTTGGGAATTGCTTCCTCTTAGGTGGTTGTAGAATATAACGGCTCTTTTCTGGATTTTGATCATTAGCAGGTATCGGCCTAATTCTGCTCTGCAGGCATTATTTGGTGTTTTATGTTGTTTATGTTGAGGATATTTTTGCAGAATTCTGCATGCAGAGTCTCAATTTGGTGTTTGTCCCATTTTGTGAATTCTTGGTTACTGAGCGGACCCCAGACCTCACCACCATAAAGGGCAATGGGTTCTAAGTATTTTTAGCCAGATCCTAAATGGTATGTCAAATTTTATGTTGCTTTTGATGGCATAGAAGGCCCTTCTTGCCTTGTCTCTCAGTCTCTATCGCTCTCTCAATTCAATTTAAGGGGCTTTATTGGCGTAGAGGGAAAACATGTATTTACGTTGCTCTAAGCAAGTGAAATTGATCAACTAAAGTGAAATAAACAATAAAAAAGTGAACACTAAATATTACACTACACAATGAATGAAATGAAATGAAATTGTATTTGTCATATGCACCAAATACAACCTTACAGTGAAATGCTGAATACAACAGGTGTAGTAGACCTTACAGTGAAATGCTGAATACAACAGGTGTAGTAGACTTTAGCAGTGAAATGCTGAATACAACAGGTGTGGTAGACCTTACAGTGAAATGCTGAATACAACAGTGTAGTAGACCTTACAGTGAAATGCTGAATACAACAGGTGTAGTAGACTCACAGTGAAATGCTGAATACAACAGGTGTAGTGAGACCTTACAGTGAAATGCTGAATACAACAGGTGTAGTAGACTTACAGTGAAATGCTGAATACAACAGGTGTAGTAGACCTTACAGTGAAATGCTGAATACAAACAGGTGTAGTAGACCTTACAGTGAAATGCTGGAATACAACAGGTGTAGTAGACCTTACAGTGAAATGCCTGAATACAACAGGTGTAGTAGACTCACAGTGAAATGCTGAATACAACAGGTGTAGTAGACCTCACAGTGAAATGCTGAATACAACAGGTGTAGTAGCCTTACAGTGAAAATGCTGAATACAACAGGTGTAGTAGACCTTACAGTGAAATGCTGAATACAACAGGTGTAGTAGACCTTACAGTGAAATGCTGAATACAACAGGTGTAGTAGACCTCACAGTGAAATGATGAATACAACAGGTGTAGTAGACCTTACAGTGAAATGCTGAATACAACAGGTGTAGTAGACCTTACAGTGAAATGTTGAATACAACAGGTGTAGTAGACCTTACAGTGAAATGCTGAATACAACAGGTGTAGTAGACCTTACAGTGAAATGCTGAATACAACAGGTGTAGTAGACCTTACAGTGAAATGTTGAATACAACAGGTGTAGTAGACCTTACAGTGAAATGCTGAATACAACAGGTGTAGTAGACCTTACAGTGAAATGCTGAATACAACAGGTGTAGTAGACCTTACAGTGAAATGTTGAATACAACAGGTGTAGTAGACCTTACAGTGAAATGCTGAATACAACAGGTGTAGTAGACCTTACAGTGAAATGCTGAATAAAACAGGTGTAGTAGACCTTACAGTGAAATGCTGAATTACAACAGGTGTAGTAGACCTTACAGTGAAATGCTGAATACAACAGGTAGATCTTACAGTGAAATGCTGAATACAACAGGTGTAGTAGACCTTACAGTGAAATGCTGAATACAACAGGTGTAGTAGACCTTACAGTGAAATGCTGAATACAACAGGTGTAGTAGACCTTACAGTGAAATGCTGAATTACAACAGGTGTAGTAGACCTTACAGTGAAATGCTGAATACAACAGGTGTAGTAGACCTTACAGTGAAATGCTGAATACAACAGGTGTAGTAGACCTTACAGTGAAATGCTGAATACAACAGGTGTAGTAGACCTTACAGTGAAATGCTGAATACAACAGGTGTAGTAGACCTTACAGTGAAATGCTGAATACAACAGGTGTAGTAGACCTTACAGTGAAATGCTGAATACAACAGGTGTAGTAGACCTTACAGTGAAATGCTGAATACAACAGGTGTAGTAGACCTTACAGTGAAATGCTGAATACAACAGGTGTAGTAGACCTTACAGTGAAATGCTGAATACAACAGGTGTAGTAGACCTTACAGTGAAATGCTGAATACAACAGGTGTACTAGACCTTACAGTGAAATGCTGAATACAACAGGTGTAGTAGACCTTACAGTGAAATGCTGAATACAACAGGTGTAGTAGACCTTACAGTGAAATGCTGAATACAACAGGTGTAGTAGACCTTACAGTGAAATGCTGAATACAACAGGTGTAGTAGACCTTACAGTGAAATGCTGAATACAACAGGTGTACTAGACCTTACAGTGAAATGCTGAATACAACAGGTGTAGTAGACCTTACAGTGAAATGCTGAATACAACAGGTGTAGTAGACCTTACAGTGAAATGCTGAATACAACAGGTGTAGTAGACCTTACAGTGAAATGCTGAATACAACAGGTGTAGTAGACCTTACAGTGAAATGCTGAATACAACAGGTGTAGTAGACCTTACAGTGAAATGCTGAATACAACAGGTGTAGTAGACCTTACAGTGAAATGCTGAATACAACAGGTGTAGTAGACCTTACAGTGAAATGCTGAATACAACAGGTGTAGTAGACCTTACAGTGAAATGCTGAATACAACAGGTGTAGTAGACCTTACAGTGAAATGCTGAATACAACAGGTGTAGTAGACCTTACAGTGAAATGCTGAATACAACAGGTGTAGTAGACCTTACAGTGAAATGCTGAATACAACAGGTGTAGTAGACCTTACAGTGAAATGCTGAATACAACAGGTGTAGTAGACCTTACAGTGAAATGCTGAATACAACAGGTGTAGTAGACCTTACAGTGAAATGCTGAATACAACAGGTGTAGTAGACCTTACAGTGAAATGCTGAATTACAACAGGTGTAGTAGACCTTACAGTGAAATGCTGAATACAACAGGTGTAGTAGACCTTACAGTGAAATGCTGAATACAACAGGTGTAGTAGACCTTACAGTGAAATGCTGAATACAACAGGTGTAGTAGACCTTACAGTGAAATGCTGAATACAACAGGTGTAGTAGACCTTACAGTGAAATGCTGAATACAACAGGTGTAGTAGACCTTACAGTGAAATGCTGAATACAACAGGTGTAGTAGACCTTACAGTGAAATGCTGAATACAACAGGTGTAGTAGACCTTACAGTGAAATGCTGAATACAACAGGTGTAGTAGACCTTACAGTGAAATGCTGAATACAACAGGTGTAGTAGACCTTACAGTGAAATGCTGAATACAACAGGTGTAGTAGACCTTACAGTGAAATGCTGAATACAACAGGTGTAGTAGACCTTACAGTGAAATGCTGAATACAACAGGTGTAGTAGACCTTACAGTGAAATGCTGAATACAACAGGTGTAGTAGACCTTACAGTGAAATGCTGAATACAACAGGTGTAGTAGACCTTACAGTGAAATGCTGAATACAACAGGTGTAGTAGACCTTACAGTGAAATGCTGAATACAACAGGTGTAGTAGACCTTACAGTGAAATGCTGAATACAACAGGTGTAGTAGACCTTACAGTGAAATGCTGAATACAACAGGTGTAGTAGACCTTACAGTGAAATGCTGAATACAACAGGTGTAGTAGACCTTACAGTGAAATGCTGAATACAACAGGTGTAGTAGACCTTACAGTGAAATGCTGAATACAACAGGTGTAGTAGACCTTACAGTGAAATGCTGAATACAACAGGTGTAGTAGACCTTACAGTGAAATGCTGAATACAACAGGTGTAGTAGACCTTACAGTGAAATGCTGAATACAACAGGTGTAGTAGACCTTACAGTGAAATGCTGAATACAACAGGTGTAGTAGACCTTACAGTGAAATGCTGAATACAACAGGTGTAGTAGACCTTACAGTGAAATGCTGAATACAACAGGTGTAGTAGACCTTACAGTGAAATGCTGAATACAACAGGTGTAGTAGACCTTACAGTGAAATGCTGAATACAACAGGTGTAGTAGACCTTACAGTGAAATGCTGAATACAACAGGTGTAGTAGACCTTACAGTGAAATGCTGAATACAACAGGTGTAGTAGACCTTACAGTGAAATGCTGAATACAACAGGTGTAGTAGACCTTACAGTGAAATGCTGAATACAACAGGTGTAGTAGACCTTACAGTGAAATGCTGAATACAACAGGTGTAGTAGACCTTACAGTGAAATGCTGAATACAACAGGTGTAGTAGACCTTACAGTGAAATGCTGAATACAACAGGTGTAGTAGACCTTACAGTGAAATGCTGAATACAACAGGTGTAGTAGACCTTACAGTGAAATGCTGAATACAACAGGTGTAGTAGACCTTACAGTGAAATGCTGAATACAACAGGTGTAGTAGACCTTACAGTGAAATGCTGAATACAACAGGTGTAGTAGACCTTACAGTGAAATGCTGAATACAACAGGTGTAGTAGACCTTACAGTGAAATGCTGAATACAACAGGTGTAGTAGACCTTACAGTGAAATGCTGAATACAACAGGTGTAGTAGACCTTACAGTGAAATGCTGAATACAACAGGTGTAGTAGACCTTACAGTGAAATGCTGAATACAACAGGTGTAGTAGACCTTACAGTGAAATGCTGAATACAACAGGTGTAGTAGACCTTACAGTGAAATGCTGAATACAACAGGTGTAGTAGACCTTACAGTGAAATGCTGAATACAACAGGTGTAGTAGACCTTACAGTGAAATGCTGAATACAACAGGTGTAGTAGACCTTACAGTGAAATGCTGAATACAACAGGTGTAGTAGACCTTACAGTGAAATGCTGAATACAACAGGTGTAGTAGACCTTACAGTGAAATGCTGAATACAACAGGTGTAGTAGACCTTACAGTGAAATGCTGAATACAACAGGTGTAGTAGACCTTACAGTGAAATGCTGAATACAACAGGTGTAGTAGACCTTACAGTGAAATGCTGAATACAACAGGTGTAGTAGACCTTACAGTGAAATGCTGAATACAACAGGTGTAGTAGACCTTACAGTGAAATGCTGAATACAACAGGTGTAGTAGACCTTACAGTGAAATGCTGAATACAACAGGTGTAGTAGACCTTACAGTGAAATGCTGAATACAACAGGTGTAGTAGACCTTACAGTGAAATGCTGAATACAACAGGTGTAGTAGACCTTACAGTGAAATGCTGAATACAACAGGTGTAGTAGACCTTACAGTGAAATGCTGAATACAACAGGTGTAGTAGACCTTACAGTGAAATGCTGAATACAACAGGTGTAGTAGACCTTACAGTGAAATGCTGAATACAACAGGTGTAGTAGACCTTACAGTGAAATGCTGAATACAACAGGTGTAGTAGACCTTACAGTGAAATGCTGAATACAACAGGTGTAGTAGACCTTACAGTGAAATGCTGAATACAACAGGTGTAGTAGACCTTACAGTGAAATGCTGAATACAACAGGTGTAGTAGACCTTACAGTGAAATGCTGAATACAACAGGTGTAGTAGACCTTACAGTGAAATGCTGAATACAACAGGTGTAGTAGACCTTACAGTGAAATGCTGAATACAACAGGTGTAGTAGACCTTACAGTGAAATGCTGAATACAACAGGTGTAGTAGACCTTACAGTGAAATGCTGAATACAACAGGTGTAGTAGACCTTACAGTGAAATGCTGAATACAACAGGTGTAGTAGACCTTACAGTGAAATGCTGAATACAACAGGTGTAGTAGACCTTACAGTGAAATGCTGAATACAACAGGTGTAGTAGACCTTACAGTGAAATGCTGAATACAACAGGTGTAGTAGACCTTACAGTGAAATGCTGAATACAACAGGTGTAGTAGACCTTACAGTGAAATGCTGAATACAACAGGTGTAGTAGACCTTACAGTGAAATGCTGAATACAACAGGTGTAGTAGACCTTACAGTGAAATGCTGAATACAACAGGTGTAGTAGACCTTACAGTGAAATGCTGAATACAACAGGTGTAGTAGACCTTACAGTGAAATGCTGAATACAACAGGTGTAGTAGACCTTACAGTGAAATGCTGAATACAACAGGTGTAGTAGACCTTACAGTGAAATGCTGAATACAACAGGTGTAGTAGACCTTACAGTGAAATGCTGAATACAACAGGTGTAGTAGACCTTACAGTGAAATGCTGAATACAACAGGTGTAGTAGACCTTACAGTGAAATGCTGAATACAACAGGTGTAGTAGACCTTACAGTGAAATGCTGAATACAACAGGTGTAGTAGACCTTACAGTGAAATGCTGAATACAACAGGTGTAGTAGACCTTACAGTGAAATGCTGAATACAACAGGTGTAGTAGACCTTACAGTGAAATGCTGAATACAACAGGTGTAGTAGACCTTACAGTGAAATGCTGAATACAACAGGTGTAGTAGACCTTACAGTGAAATGCTGAATACAACAGGTGTAGTAGACCTTACAGTGAAATGCTGAATACAACAGGTGTAGTAGACCTTACAGTGAAATGCTGAATACAACAGGTGTAGTAGACCTTACAGTGAAATGCTGAATACAACAGGTGTAGTAGACCTTACAGTGAAATGCTGAATACAACAGGTGTAGTAGACCTTACAGTGAAATGCTGAATACAACAGGTGTAGTAGACCTTACAGTGAAATGCTGAATACAACAGGTGTAGTAGACCTTACAGTGAAATGCTGAATACAACAGGTGTAGTAGACCTTACAGTGAAATGCTGAATACAACAGGTGTAGTAGACCTTACAGTGAAATGCTGAATACAACAGGTGTAGTAGACCTTACAGTGAAATGCTGAATACAACAGGTGTAGTAGACCTTACAGTGAAATGCTGAATACAACAGGTGTAGTAGACCTTACAGTGAAATGCTGAATACAACAGGTGTAGTAGACCTTACAGTGAAATGCTGAATACAACAGGTGTAGTAGACCTTACAGTGAAATGCTGAATACAACAGGTGTAGTAGACCTTACAGTGAAATGCTGAATACAACAGGTGTAGTAGACCTTACAGTGAAATGCTGAATACAACAGGTGTAGTAGACCTTACAGTGAAATGCTGAATACAACAGGTGTAGTAGACCTTACAGTGAAATGCTGAATACAACAGGTGTAGTAGACCTTACAGTGAAATGCTGAATACAACAGGTGTAGTAGACCTTACAGTGAAATGCTGAATACAACAGGTGTAGTAGACCTTACAGTGAAATGCTGAATACAACAGGTGTAGTAGACCTTACAGTGAAATGCTGAATACAACAGGTGTAGTAGACCTTACAGTGAAATGCTGAATACAACAGGTGTAGTAGACCTTACAGTGAAATGCTGAATACAACAGGTGTAGTAGACCTTACAGTGAAATGCTGAATACAACAGGTGTAGTAGACCTTACAGTGAAATGCTGAATACAACAGGTGTAGTAGACCTTACAGTGAAATGCTGAATACAACAGGTGTAGTAGACCTTACAGTGAAATGCTGAATACAACAGGTGTAGTAGACCTTACAGTGAAATGCTGAATACAACAGGTGTAGTAGACCTTACAGTGAAATGCTGAATACAACAGGTGTAGTAGACCTTACAGTGAAATGCTGAATACAACAGGTGTAGTAGACCTTACAGTGAAATGCTGAATACAACAGGTGTAGTAGA
>NW_027036252.1:0-13358 GCF_034236695.1 Oncorhynchus nerka
AGATAAAGGCTGTTTTAACAAGCCCCATGTTATGGAATACCTTTACCAAGGGATTGGTACATATTGAAAGTCAATGGAAATAAGCGATTGGTAAAGGTAACTGGAATTGGACTTGTAATAACTGTCTGTGTTTCTTCGGTCCAGAGGGAGCAGGCACTTGGCGTCACGCCACCAGGGACAAGACCTGTGGCTGTCTTTGCTCTCTGGTGCCTTTGAATGGAGTGAATCCTGGGCTGTCTGTGACGGCTGGCGTTTGGTGAGAAGCAGACCCGGTGGCGAGTGGGGGTGTAACTGAGAAGACTGTGTCTGTCCTTTTTGACGTTTGAAGGAGACTTTACCTGATGAAGTCATGTTAGGATATGTCAGTTGTCCAATGGGAGCGTTAAGGTTCAGATGCCAAGCTTATGGTCATGTTGCAGCAGTATGTCTGAGGGAGGTTCAGATGCCAAGCTTATGGTCATGTTGCAGCAGTGTGTCGGAGGGAGGTTCAGATGCCAAGCTTATGGTCACGTTGCAGCAGTATGTCTGAGGGAGTTCAGATGCTTGAGGCATGTTGCAGGCAGTGTGTCTGAGGAGGTTCCAGATGCCAAGCTTATGGTCATGTTGCAGCAGTATGTCGAGAGTTCAGATGCTAAGTTACTGGTCAAATTGTTGCAGTATGTCTGAGGGAGGTTCAGATACCAGCTTATGGTCATTTTGCTTGAAGTATGTCTGAGTGGAGGTTCAGATGCTGTTTAGCGGGTCATGTTGCAGCAGTAATGTCTGAGGGAGGTTCAGATGTTTATGGTCATGTTGCAGCAGTCTGTCTGAGGGAGGTTCAGATGCCAAAACTTATGGTCATTTGCAGCAGTATGTCTGAGGAGATTAAAGATGCCAAGCATGGTCATGTTGCGTATAATATGTCTGAGGGAGTTTCAGATGCCAGCTTATGGTCATGTTGCAGCAGTGTGTCTGGAGGGAGGTTCAGATGCCAAGCTTATGGTCATGTTTGCAGCAGTATGTCTGAGGAGGTTCAGATGCCAAGTTTATGGTCATGTTGCAGCATAATGTCTGAGGGGGTTCAGATGCCAAGCTTATGGTCATGTTGCAGCAGTATGTCTGAGGGAGGTTCAGATGACAAGCTTATGGTCATGTTAGTGTGTCTGAGGAGGTTCAGATGATGCTTATGGTCATGTTGCAGCAGTATGTCTGAGGGAGGTTCAGATGCCAAGCTTATGGTCATGTTGCAGCAGTATGTCTGAGGGAGGTTCAGATACCAAGCTTATGGTCATGTTGCAGCATAATGTCTGAGGGAGGTTCAGATACCAAGCTTATGGTCATGTTCAGTGTCTGAGGAGGTTCAGAGCAGTATGTTCAGTATGTCTGAGGGAGGTTCAGATACCAAGCTTATGGTCATGTTGCAGCAGTATGTCTGAGGGAGGTTCAGATGCCAAGCTTATGGTCATGTTGCAGCAGTATGTCTGAGGGAGGTTCCAGACATGTGAGAAGTGTGCCGGAGGACATTGGACAAAGGAATGTGTAGAATTGGTGTAAAAACGGTGTCAATTGTGCAGTGGTATAAAGTACTTAAGTAAAAATACTTTAAAGTGCTACTTAAGTAGTTTGAGGGTATCCATACTTTACTTTAATATTTATATATTTTTTACAACTTGGACTTACTTAACTACATTTCTAAAGAAAGTTCTGTACTTTTTACTTCATACTTTTTCCCTGACACCCACAATTACTTTTTTACTTTTTTACAATTACATTTTTGAATGCTTAGCGGGACAGGAAAATGGTCCAATGCACGCACTTATCAAGAGAACATCCCTGGTCATCTCTACTGCCTCTGATCTGGAGGATTCACTAAACAGAGAACATCCCTGGTCATCCCTGCTGCCTCTGATCTGGAGGACTCACTAAACAGACAACATCCCTGGTCATCCCTACTGCCTCTGATCTGGAGGATTCACTAAACAGAGAACATCCCTGGTCATCCCTGCTGCCTCTGATCTGGAGGACTCACTAAACAGAGAACACCCCTGGTCATCCCTACTGCCTCTTATCTGGAGGACTCACTAAACAGAGAACATCCCTGTCATCCCTACTGCCTCTGATCTGGTGGACTCACTAAACAGAGAACATCCCTGGTCATCCCTACTGCCTCTGATCTGGAGGACTCACTAAACAGAGAACATCCCTGGTCATACCTGCTGCCTCTGATCTGGAGGACTCACTAAACAGAGAACATCCCTGGTCATCCCTACTGCCTCTTATCTGGAGGACTCACTAAACAGAGAACATCCCTGGTCATCCCTACTGCCTCTTATCTGGAGGACTCACTAAACAGAGAACATCCCTGGTCATCCCTACTGCCTCTTATCTGGAGGACTCACTAAACAGAGAACATCCCTGGTCATCCCTACTGCCTCGGATCTGGAGGATTCACTATACAGAGAACATCCCTGGTCATCCCTACTGCCTCTGATCTGGAGGACTCACTAAACAGAGAACATCCCTGGTCATCCCTACTGCCTCTGATCTGACTCACTAAACAGAGAACATCCCTGGTCATCCCTGCTGCCTCTGATCTGGAGGACTCACTAAACACACTTGCTTTATTTCTAAATGATGTCTGAGTGTTGGAGTGTGCCCCTGGCTAGCCATAAATAAAAAACCAAGAAAATCATGCCGTCTGGTTTGCTTAATATAAGGAATGTGGAAGAATGAGAGGACCAAAGCGCAGCGTGTTTAGTGTTCATCTTATTTAATAAGAAACTGAACACTTCAAAAATACAAAACAAAGTGACAACCGAAACAGTTCTATCTGGTGCAGAGACACAAAGACTGAAAATAACCACCCACGAAACACAATGGAAAACAGGCTACCTAAATATGGTTCTCAATCAGGGACAACGATTGACAGCTGCCTCTGATTGAGAACCATACCAGGCCAAACACAGAAATAGAAAATCATAGAAAAACTAACATAGACAACCCACCCAACTCACGCCCTGACCATACTAAAACAAAAGACATAACAAAGGAACTAAGGTCAGAACGTGACAGAATGTGAAACAATTTATACTTTGACTTTTGATACTTAAGTATATTTAAAACCATATACTTCTAGACTTTTACTCAAGTAGTATTTTACTGGGTGACATTCACTTTTGCTTGAATCATTTTCTATTAGGGTATCTTTACTTTTACTCAAGTATGACAATTGTATACATTTTTACTACTGCAATTGTGGGGGAGTCCATATTGCTGTGGATCAGAAGTGTCCGGTGTGAGAGAGACGATCCTCCTCCCTATCCTGGGGGGTAAAATGCATTTGCGTCCTCTCTACCCGTCAGGTTTTCAACCGTTCCATATCTTTTGATTGTTTAATAATTACCCTGACAGTTCTCAGTGGTATATTCAATCGTTTGTGGATCTTCTTGTAGCCATTTCCAGATTTATGAAGGTCTACGACCATCTGTCCCCTTTTAAACAGCCAGTTCTGTTCTTTTCTTCATGGTGTTGGATGACAAAGGGATATTGCATGCGTGTTACCTCATTTTTATACCCTAGTGAAACAGGAAGTGATGTAATGGCTCAATGGTAATGTAATGGTTCCTTAACACTTAGATAAACTTAAATAAGTGGAACTTAATTCCTGGTTTAATTTTGGTAGATGTTATTTACAATAACATTTATTAAGGGTGCCATTAATTGTGAAACCTTGATTTGGAGGACATTGATTTTCGATTTTGTTGGGTTCCATTGAAACACTAATAAAGTTGTCACGTTCTGACCTTAGTTCCTTTTATTATGTCTTTGTGTTAGTTTGGTTTGGGTGGGTAGTCTATGTTCTTTTTTCTATGTTGTATTTCTGTGTTTGGCCTGGTATGGTTCTCAATCAGAGGCAGCTGTCGATCGTTGTCTCTGATTGAGAATCATACTTAGGTAGCCTGTTTTCCCCATGTTGGTTGTGGGTGATTATTTTCCCTTTCTGTGTTTGGCCTGGTATGGTTCTCAATCAGAGGCAGCTGTCGATCGTTGTCTCTGATTGAGAATCATACTTAGGTAGCCTGTTTTCCCCATGTTGGTTGTGGGTGATTATTTTCCCTTTCTGTGTTTGGCCTGGTATGGTTCTCAATCAGAGGCAGCTGTCGATCGTTGTCTCTGATTGAGAATCATACTTAGGTACCCTGTTTTCCCCATGTTGGTTGTGGGTGATTATTATCCGTGTCAATGATTGCTCCATACGGGACTGTGTCTGTGTTGGCTCCATACGGGACTGTGTCTGTGTTGGCTCCATACGGGACTGTGTCTGTGTTGGCTCCATACGGGTCTGTGTCTGTGTTGGCTCCATACGGGTCTGTGTCTGTGTTGGCTCCATACGGGTCTGTGTTGGCTCCATACGGGTCTGTGTTGGCTCCATACGGGTCTGTGTTGGCTCCATACGGGACTGTGTCTGTGTTGGCTCCATACGGGACTGTGTCTGTGTTGGCTCCATACGGGTCTGTGTCTGTGTTGGCTCCATACGGGTCTGTGTTGGCTCCATACGGGACTGTGTCTGTGTTTGCTCCATACGGGACTGTGTCTGTGTTGGCTCCATACGGGGGACTGTGTCTGTGTTGGCTCCATATGGGGGACTGTGTCTGTGTTGGCTCCATATGGGACTGTGTCTGTGTCTGCTCCATACGGGACTGTGTCTGTGTCTGCTCCATACGGGACTGTGTCTGTGTTTGCTCCATACGGGACTGTGTCTGTGTTGGCTCCATACGGGACTGTGTCTGTGTTGGCTCCATACGGGACTGTGTCTGTGTTGGCTCCATACGGGACTGTGTTTGCTCCATACGGGGGACTGTGTCTGTGTTGGCTCCATACGGGACTGCTCCATACGGGACTGTGTCTGTGTTGGCTCCATATGGGACTGTGTCTGTGTTGGCTCCATACGGGTCTGTGTTGGCTCCATACGGGACTGTGTCTGTGTTGGCTCCATACGGGTCTGTTTTGGCTCCATACGGGACTGTGTCTGTGTTTGCTCCATACGGGACTGTGTCTGTGTTGGCTCCATACGGGACTGTGTCTGTGTTGGCTCCATACGGGACTGTGTTTGCTCCATAGGGGACTGTGTCTGTGTTGGCCCTGCACGGGACTGCTCCGGGACTGTGTCTGTGTTGGGGGGACTGTGTCTGTGTTGGCTCCATACGGGACTGTGTCTGTGTTGGCTCCATACGGGGGACTGTGTCTGTGTTGGCTCCATACGGGACTGTGTCTGTGTTGGCTCCATACGGGGGACTGTGTCTGTGTTGGCTCCATACGGGACTGTGTCTGTGTTGGCTCCATACGGGGGACTGTGTCTGTGTTGGCTCCGTACGGGACTGTGTCTGTGTTGGCTCCATACGGGGGACTGTGTCTGTGTTGGCTCCATACGGGACTGTGTCTGTGTTGGCTCCATACGGGACTGCTCCATACGGGACTGTGTTGGCTCCATACGGGACTGTGTCTGTGTTGGCTCCATACGGGACTGTGTTTGCTCCATACGGGGGACTGTGTCTGTGTTGGCTCCATACGGGACTGCTCCGTACGGGACTGTGTCTGTGTTGGCTCCATACGGGGGACTGTGTCTGTGTTGGCTCCATACGGGACTGCTCCATACGGGACTGTGTCTGTGTTGGCTCCATACGGGGGACTGTGTCTGTGTTGGCTCCATACGGGACTGTCTGTGTTGGCTCCATACAGGACTGTGTCTGTGTTGGCTCCATACGGGACTGTGTCAGTGTTGGCTCCATACGGGACTGTGTCAGTGTTGGCTCCATACGGGACTGTGTCAGTGTTGGCTCCATACGGGACTGTGTCTGTGTTGGCTCCATACGGGACTGTGTCTGTGTTGGCCCCATACGGGGGACTGTGTCTGTGTTGGCTCCATACGGGACTGTGTCTGTGTTGGCTCCATACGGGACTGTGTCAGTGTTGGCTCCATACGGGACTGTGTCTGTGTTGGCTCCATACGGGACTGTGTCTGTGTTGGCTCCATACGGGACTGTGTCTGTGTTGGCTCCATATGGGACTGTGTCTGTGTTGCCTCCATACGGGACTGTGTCAGTGTTGGCTCCATACGGGACTGTGTCTGTGTTGGCTCCGTACGGGACTGTGTCAGTGTTGGCTCCGTACGGGACTGTGTCAGTGTTGGCTCCGTACGGGACTGTGTCTGTGTTGGCTCCGTACGGGACTGTGTCTGTGTTGGCTCCATACGGGACTGTGTCTGTGATGGCTCCATACGGGACTGTGTCTGTGATGGCTCCATACGGGACTGTGTCAGTGTTGGCTCCATACGGGACTGTGTCTGTGTTGGCTCCATACGGGACTGTGTCTGTGTTGGCTCCATACGGGACTGTGTCTGTGTTGGCTCCATATGGGACTGTGTCTGTGTTGCCTCCATACGGGACTGTGTCAGTGTTGGCTCCATACGGGACTGTGTCTGTGTTATCCGCACGGACTGTGTCAGTGTTGGTCTGCACGGGACTGTGTCAGTGTTGGTCCGCACGGGACTGTGTCTGTGTTGGTCTGCACGGGACTGTGTCTGTGTTGGCTCCATACGGGACTGTGTCTGTGATGGCTCCATACGGGACTGTGTCTGTGATGGCTCCATACGGGACTGTGTCAGTGTTGGCTCCATACGGGACTGTGTCTGTGTTGGCTCCATACGGGACTGTGTCAGTGTTGGCTCCATACAGGACTGTGTCTGTGTTGGCTCCATACGGGACTGTGTCTGTGTTGGCTCCATACGGGACTGTGTCTGTGTTGGCTCCATACGGGACTGTGTCTGTGTTGGCTCCATATGGGACTGTGTCTGTGTTGCCTCCATACGGGACTGTGTCAGTGTTGGCTCCATACGGGACTGTGTCAGTGTTGGCTCCATATGGGACTGTGTCTGTGTTGGCTCCATACGGGACTGTGTCTGTGTTGCCTCCATACGGGACTGTGTCAGTGTTGGCTCCATACGGGACTGTGTCAGTGTTGGCTCCATACGGGACTGTGTCTGTGTTGGCTCCATACGGGACTGTGTCAGTGTTGGCTCCATACGGGACTGTGTCTGTGTTGGCTCCATACGGGACTGTGTCAGTGTTGGCTCCATACGGGACTGTGTCAGTGTTGGCTCCATACGGGACTGTGTCAGTGTTGGCTCCATACGGGACTGTGTCTGTGTTGGCTCCATACGGGACTGTGTCAGTGTTGGCTCCATACGGGACTGTGTCAGTGTTGGCTCCATACGGGACTGTGTCTGTGTTGGCTCCATACGGGACTGTGTCAGTGTTGGCTCCATACGGGACTGTGTCTGTGTTGGCTCCATACGGGACTGTGTCTGTGTTGGCTCCATACGGGACTGTGTCTGTGATGGCTCCATACGGGGGACTGTGTCTGTGTTTGCTCCATACGGGGGACTGTGTTTGTGTTGGCTCCATATGGGACTGTGTCTGTGTTGGCTCCATATGGGACTGTGTCTGTGTTGGCTCCATACGGGACTGTGTTTGTGTTGGCTCCATATGGGACTGTGTCTTGTGTTGGCTCCATATGGGACTGTGTCTGTGTTGGCTCCATACGGGACTGTGTCTGTGTTGGCTCCATACGGGACTGTGTCAGTGTTGGCTCCATACGGGACTGTGTCTGTGTTGGCTCCATATGGGACTGTGTCTGTGTTGGCTCCATACGGGGGACTGTGTCGGTTTCCATTTATTCTCTTGTTCTTTTGTTTTGACTAGATGGGGTACATGCCGTGTTCAAAACATCTGGGAACTAATAAATCTCAGACTTCCGACTTCAGTGCGTTCAAGACAACTAAAAAGTAGCTCACTGGGAAAAATAGTTTTGAATGGTCACCCAACTCTGGCCTCTTTCTAGAGCGCCAACATTCCGACCTGAAGATCACAGAAGTCATGATTTGAGCTCGTATTTTTCCAAGTTCCCAGTTGTCTTAAAAGCACCAACAGCTTTTATCAGATTTGACTTTTCATAGCAGATTAGGAGAATTAACATAGCAGGTTAGGATAATTCAGTTAAGGTTAGGAAAATTGTTAGTTAGGGTGGGAGTTAACAAAAACAAAAAAAAAACATTTGATATTAAGTTGACAAAATCCTTCTAACCATTACCACTACAGGCCAAATGTTTGGTCCTTGTGGACAGTAGCCTAGCTACTCAATCCCTTTTAGCTCATTTTTACCAACTCAGAGTGGTTTATCTTACATTTCTGTGCAATGAACGCTCCAATCGAACTTAGACCACTCAAAAGAGTGTTCTGTCTTATTATTATTCGACCATGCTGGTCATTTATGAACATTTGAACATCTTGGTCATGTTCTGTTATAATCTCTACCCGGCACAGCCAGAAGAGGACTGGCCACCCCACATAGCCTGGTTCCTCTCTAGGTTTCTTCCTAGGTTTTGGCCTTTCTAGGGAGTTTTTCCTAGCCACCGTGCTTTTACACCTGCATTGTTTGCTGTTTGGGGTTTTAGGCTGGGTTTCTGTACAGCACTTTGAGATATCAGCTGATGTACGAAGGGCTATATAAATAAATTTGATTTGATTTGATTTGAAAAGAGCCCCCCCCCCGAAAGGTTCACAAACTTAACAGAGACTAAGCTACAAAAGGGGCCTTGCCGGCCGGTTTCCAAGTATCAGTCCATGTCCGGACATTCTGTCCCCTTTTACTGTCAGTCCTCAATTGATTACATCCGTTCAACTGATTTAAAATGACTATTCTTCGACCTATTGATTTTCTCTAGTGTGTTTAAAAGGAAACCCATCAATCATTAATCAGGGGTGGACTTAAAAGGGACTTGTTTTGTGAGACTGTCGCTGCTCAAATCCCCCTCCCCTTCCCCCATGCTGGTAGACCTCACGGTAGTCTAGGCCTAGTTCTTCACCCTACGGTAGTCTAGGCCTAGTTCTTCACCCTACGGTAGTCTAGGCCTAGTTCTTCACCCTACGGTAGTCTAGGCCTAGTTCTTCACCCTAGGTAGTCTAGGCCTAGTTCTTCACTCCTAGGGTAGTCTAGGCCTAGTTCTTCACTCCTACGGTAGTCTAGGCCTAGTTCTTCACCCTACGGTAGTCTAGGCCTAGTTCTTCACCCTACGGTAGTCTAGGCCTAGTTCTTCACCCTACGGTAGTCTAGGCCTAGTTCTTCACCCTACGGTAGTCTAGGCCTAGTTCTTCACCCTACGGTAGTCTAGGCCTAGTTCTTCACCCTACGGTAGTCTAGGCCTAGTTCTTCACCCTACGGTAGTCTAGGCCTAGTTCCTCACCCCTAGGATAGTCTAGGCCTAGTTCTTCACCCCTATGATAGTCTAGGCCTAGTTCTTCACCCTACGGTAGTCTAGGCCTAGTTCTTCACCCTACGGTAGTCTAGGCCTAGTTCTTCACCCTACGGTAGTCTAGGCCTAGTTCTTCACCCTACGGTAGTCTAGGCCTAGTTCTTCACCCCTACGGTAGTCTAGGCCTAGTTCTTCACCCGTAGGATAGTCTAGGCCTAGTTCTTCACCCGTAGGATAGTCTAGGCCTAGTTCTTCACCCTACGGTAGTCTAGGCCTAGAAAGCCTCTGAGCAGGAGTGCTGATCTAGGATCTGTCCATGTAATCTTATTCATTATGATCAAAAAATGAATACAAATCCAAGATCAGTAGGCTACTAATTGAACCTCTATTTAACTAGGCATGCCAGTTACGAACAAATTATTATTTACAATGACGGCCTACACCGGCCAAACCCTAACCCGGACAACGCTGGGCCAATTGTGTGCCTCCCTAACGGAATTCCCAATCGTGGCCTGTTGTGATACAGCCTGGAATCGAACCAGGGTCTGTAGTGACACCTCTAGCACTGAGATGCAGTGCCTTGGACCGCTGCGCCACTCAGGAGCTGTACTCTGAGACGTATTGTGAACACAGGCTCTGGTGGGGGTCAAAAGTGTAGTATGTAGTTCCGACGTTTTAGACATTGTTTGGAATATATTAATACATGTTACAAACATTTAGTTTCAAGGCATACTTGAAGGCATACTTCACCAGACATCACAAATGTATATATCAAGTATGTCACCCACAACTGAATCTGGTCATTTTCTCATTGAACTACAGCTAAAATATGGCATTACAGCTTCCTCTGCTGGCCAAATCACAATCCTTGCACAGCAAAGGATTTTCTTCATCAACCCCCACAACAGTCTAGAATTGGTCCATGTTATCCCTGGTAATTCCAGGACTCCCATAGGATAATTCAGGGCAGAGGTAAGACAAGGTCGTCAGGTTACACATCATCACCTCTCCAACCGGCTTTATTGATTTCATTAGAAAGTGAAGTATAACAGAGGTGGTTTGGACGTATCACGCTTCTGTGATGAGACACCTTTACCTGAGACCTGAAGACTTGTGTTGGCTGCCCAAGATAATGTCTAGGTTGAAGCTCAGAGGGCTAACACAGTCTCATGGTAAAGCAGGAGACCCCGGCTCCAACCTCAGACCGTCACACGATATCATCCAAAGCTGTTATTAGTTTAGGCTCAGTAGAATAGCTGTTGTCAGGATTAAAGCTGCAATCCTTCATGGTGAAACTGCCCTGTCCGTTTGGGATACTACAACAACAAAGAAGATACTGTAAACATCCAACACAGCGTCCTCTGACATCATCACACCTGCAATAGAACAGCAGAATATGGGGGCGGCAGGGTAGCCTAGTGGTTAGAGCGTTGGACTAGTAACCGGAAGGTTGCAAGTTCAAACCCCCAAACTGACAAGGTACAAATCTGTCACTCTGCCCCTGAACAGGCAGTTCTGTTTTGTTCACTGTTCCTAGGCCGTCATTGAAAATAAATAAGAATTTGTTCTTAACTGACTTGCCTGGTTAAATATAGGTAAAAATAAAATACATTTATTTTGACTACGCTGCTGGACGCTCCTCTCCTCCATTTCATCAACCAAAACCATAACAACGGGAGGGCGAACAGTGACTCTCTTTCCCCTAATGCAGATTTGATCTTTAAGCTCAGCAGGCTAACGCAGTCACGTGGCGAATGGAAGACCGTGGTTCCAATGTAATGTCGTGTCAACGGTATTTCTGTCTTTGATGACTATCTAATGAATCTGCAGGCCTTCCGCCCATAGGGCTTGTGTTCCAGGAGAGAGGAAATATGTTGACGGACCGGTCCCGTGGTAACAGCAGAGATGGTAGAGAAAGCCAGACATCTCATAGGCGTGAGCGGGAACGCCCACTTACACAGACAGGAACCTTGGACATGTTTGGAAATTGTAAACAGCTTAATTATCCACCGTGTTGTTTTTCAGTGCGTTTGTTGTCTCAACCCTGATCCTAAACCATAACCCTTAACCCTAGCTTCATGTCCACACACCGGCTCAACCCTGATCCTAAACCTGTCCCTAACCCTAGCTTCATGTCCACACACCGTCTCAACCCTGATCCTAAACCCTAACCCTTAACCCTAACCCTGATCCTAAACCTGTCCCTAAACCTAGCTTCATGTCCACACACCGGCTCTACCCTGATCCTAACCCTGTCCCTAAACCTAGCTTCATGTCCACACACCGGCTCTACCCTGATCCTAACCCTGTCCCTAACCCTAGCTTCATGTCCACACACCAGCTCTACCCTGATCCTAAACCTGTCCCTAACCCTAGCTTCATGTCCACACACCGGCTCTACCCTGATCCTAAACCTGTCCCTAACCCTAGCTTCATGTCCACACACCGGCTCTACCCTGATCCTAACCCTGTCCCTAACCCTAGCTTCATGTCCACACACCGGCTCTACCCTAACCCTGATCCTAACCCTAGCTTCATGTCCACACACCGGCTCTACCCTAACCTCTGATCCCAACTCCTAGCTTCATGTCCACACACCGGCTCTGCCTAACCCTGATCCTAAACCTAGCTTCATGTCCACACCGGCTCTACCTAACCTGATCCTAACTCCTGATCCTAAACCTAGCTTCATGTCCACACACCGGCTCTACCCTAACCCTGATCCTAACCCTAGCTTCATGTCCACACACCGGCTCTGCCCTAACCCTGATCCTAAACCTAGCTTCATGTCCACACACCGGGGGCCTGTTGCACAAAAGTAGAATTAAGACATCCGGGATAAATGACTCAGCTGAGCTCAATGAAGCCAAAACATGTGCGTCCAGGCTTAATTGGTTGCACAAAGACCAAGCCAGGATGAGCAGACAGTTCATTAAACCAGGTGAAACTAATCCTGGATAGGTGCGCGCTCACGGCTCACTCAAATAGACCCCGCCACAGATCACAGATGAACTGATTTACCATGGCAACTAGAGCCGCGTACTTTTCCCCGTCATAATTAAGAAGAAAGGCAACACCGCCACAGTGATAAAGCAAAGAGAAAAGCTGTTGTAAATGTTGCAGACCGCCTGAATAAGTAGTGCACATTACACACCGTCCGCTGAAACATCACAATTACAATTCAAATATTTAATTCACATCTCCAAAAATGCAGTTGTACTGTAATTATGAAACGGATTAATTTTTAATTGAAATGCACTGCAGATACAGAGTGAAATTGTGTAAAAAAGTAACTCCATCACACTGTATAAAGCTATGATACATTTTTTGATATTTTACTGAAAACAAGACAAAATACCAAGTAAGTTTTTGCAGTGTGACTCCATTAAATGTGTGTGTGTGTGTGTGTGTGTGTGTAGATTAAACATGAGCGGGCCAAAACGGACATGGCAGCAGGTCAAAATCAAATCACAAGAAACATTCTGCAGAATGGTATGGTCCCTGACTAATATTTAACAAAGCACAAGCATATATTGTACCCAGAAGGTGCCTGCTCACACATTGTCTGTACTGTTTTAGCAGTGAAAAAGAATACCCACAGACAAGGCACGGGTGGTGGGTCACCAAAGGCTGACCTTACCCCAGCAGAGGACATGGCCTTGGAGCTAAATAAAGGCAGGCCCGTCTTAGAGGGGATCCCTGGGGGGAAAGAGACGAGCATAGGTTCCTCCCAAGATGCCACCCGCTTCATTCAAGGTATGTCCTTCCATCTCTACATGGGATACAACCACATTCATATTGAATCAATTTGGACTGTCTGACTTTGGTTTACCTATTGCCTTGCAGTGCCTGGCAGCACTGTGTTCCTGTTAGAGCACCAGACGATGCTGATCCAGTGAGTACTCCATCAAAGGCATACTGTAGGCCTGGTATTTCTTGTCTACTAGCTTCAATATGAATCCGATTAAATGTGATAGGGTGAAGGCCCCAGTGCAGCAGCAACAGCACATGATGGAGACGATGATGAGGAGGAGACCATCTCTCTGGATTAGCAATACGTAACTGAACG
>NW_027036253.1:0-13361 GCF_034236695.1 Oncorhynchus nerka
ACCACATTAGAACACAGGATATGACATACCACATTACAACAAAGGACAGGACATACCACATTACGAACACAGGGACAGGCCACATGTAGAACACAGGACATACCTGCTGATTAGGAACACAGTGGACAGGAGATACCACATTTCAGACACAGGACAGGACATACCACATTAGAACACAGGAGCATACCACATTAGAACACAGGACAGGACACACCATTATTAGGAACACAGGACATGACATACCACATTAGAACACAGGATATGACATACCACATTAGAACACAGGGACAGGACATACCACATTAGAACACAGGACATACCACATTAGAACACAGGACAGACATACCACATTAGAACACAGGACATACCATTAGAACACAGGACAGGACATACCACTTAGAACACAGGCCAGGACATACCACATTAGAACACAGGATCAGAACATACCACATTTAGAACACAGGACATACCACATTAGAACACAGGACAGGACATACCACATTAGGAACACAGGACATGACATACCACATTAGAACACAGGACAGGACATACCACATTAGAACACAGGACAGGACATACCACATTAGAACACAGGACAGGACATGACATACCACATTAGAACACAGGACAGGACATACCACATTAGAACACAGGACAGGACATACCACATTAGAACACAGGACAGGACATACCACATTAGAACACAGGACAGGACATACCACATTAGAACACAGGATAGGACATACCACATTAGAACACAGGACATACCACATTAGAACACAGGACAGGACATACCACATTACAACAAAGGACAGGACATACCACATTAGAACACAGGACAGGACATACCACATTAGAACACAGGACAGGACATACCACATTAGAACACAGGATATGACATACCACATTAGAACACAGGACAGGACATACCACATTAGAACACAGGACAGGACATACCACATTAGAACACAGGACATACCACATTAGAACACAGGACATACCACATTAGAACACAGGACAGGACATACCACATTAGAACACAGGACAGGACATGACATACCACATTAGAACACAGGACAGGACATACCACATTAGAACACAGGACAGGACATACCACAATAGAACACAGGACATAACACATTAGAACACATGGCAGGACATACCACATTAGAACACAGGATATGACATACCAAATTAGAACACAGGATAGGACATACCACATTAGAACACAGGACAGGACATACCACATTAGAACACAGGACAGGACATACCACATCAGAACACAGGACAGGACATACCACATTAGAACACAGGACAGAACATACCACATTAGAACACAGGACAGGACATACCACATTAGAACACAGGACAGGACATACCACATTAGAACACAGGACAGGACATACCACATTAGAACACAGGACAGGACATACCACATTAGAACACAGGACAGGACATACCACATTAGAACACAGGACAGGACATACCACATTAGAACACAGGACAGGACATGACATACCACATTAGAACACAGGACAGGACATACCACATTAGAACACAGGACAGGACATACCACATTAGAACACAGGACAGGACATACCACATTAGAACACAGGATAGGACATACCACATTAGAACACAGGACAGGACATACCACATTAGAACACAGGACAGGACATACCACATTAGAACACAGGACAGGACATACCACATTAGAACACAGGACAGGACATGACATACCACATTAGAACACAGGACAGGACATACCACATTAGAACACAGGACAGGACATGACATACCACATTAGAACACAGGACAGGACATACCACATTAGAACACAGGACAGGACATACCACATTAGAACACAGGACAGGACATGACATACCACATTAGAACACAGGACAGCACATGACATACCACATTAGAACACAGGACAGGACATACCACATTAGAACACAGGACAGAACATACCACATTAGAACACAGGACAGGACATACCACATTAGAACACAGGACAGAACATACCACATTAGAACACAGGACAGGACATACCACATTAGAACACAGGACAGGACATACCACATTAGAACACAGGACAGGACATACCACATTAGAACACAGGATAGGACATACCACATTAGAACACAGGACATACCACATTAGAACACAGGACAGGACATACCACATTACAACAAAGGACAGGACAAACCACATTAGAACACAGGACAGGACACATTAGAACACAGGACAGGACATACCACATTAGAACACAGGATATGACATACCACATTACAACAAAGGACAGGACATACCACATTAGAACACAGGACAGGACATACCACATTAGAACACAGGACATACCACATTAGAACACAGGACAGGACATACCACATTTCAACACAGGACAGGACATACCACATTAGAACACAGGACATACCACATTAGAACACAGGATATGACATACCACATTAGAACACAGGACAGGACATACCACATTAGAACACAGGACATACCACATTAGAACACAGGACAGGACATACCACATTAGAACACAGGACATACCACATTAGAACACAGGACAGGACATACCACATTAGAACACAGGACAGAACATACCACATTAGAACACAGGACAGGACATACCACATTAGAACACAGGACAGGACATACCACATTAGAACACAGGACAGGACATACCACATTAGAACACAGGATAGGACATACCACATTAGAACACAGGACATGACATGACATACCACATTAGAACACAGGACAGGACACATTAGAACACAGGACAGGACATACCACATTAGAACACAGGATATGACATACCACATTACAACAAAGGACAGGACATACCACATTAGAACACAGGGACATACCACATTAGAACACAGGACATACCACATTAGAACACAGGACAGGACATACCACATTTCAACACAGGACAGGACATACCACATTAGAACACAGGACATACCACATTAGAACACAGGACAGGACATACCACATTAGAACACAGGATATGACATACCACATTAGAACACAGGATATGACATACCACATTACAACACAGGACAGGACATACCACATTAGAACACAGGACATACCACATTAGAACACAGGACAGGACATACCACATTAGAACACAGGACATACCACATTAGAACACAGGACAGGACATACCACATTAGAACACAGGCCAGGACATACCACATTAGAACACAGGATAGAACATACCACATTAGAACACAGGACATACCACATTAGAACACAGGACAGGACATACCACATTAGAACACAGGACATGACATACCACATTAGAACACAGGACAGGACATACCACATTAGAACACAGGACAGGACATACCACATTAGAACACAGGACAGGACATGACATACCACATTAGAACACAGGACAGGACATACCACATTAGAACACAGGACAGGACATACCACATTAGAACACAGGACAGGACATACCACATTAGAACACAGGACAGGACATACCACATTAGAACACAGGATAGGACATACCACATTAGAACACAGGACATACCACATTAGAACACAGGACAGGACATACCACATTACAACAAAGGACAGGACATACCACATTAGAACACAGGACAGGACATACCACATTAGAACACAGGACAGGACATACCACATTAGAACACAGGACAGGACATACCACATTAGAACACAGGACATACCACATTAGAACACAGGACAGGACATACCACATTAGAACACAGGACAGGACATACCACATTAGAACACAGGACAGGACATACCACATTAGAACACAGGACAGGACATACCACATTAGAACACAGGACAGGACATACCACATTAGAACACAGGACAGGACATACCACATTAGAACACAGGACAGGACATACCACATTAGAACACAGGACAGGACATACCACATTAGAACACAGGACAGGACATACCACATTAGAACACAGGACAGGACATACCACATTAGAACACAGGACAAGGACATACCCACATTAGAACACAGGATAGGACCTTACCCACATTAGAACACAGGACATGACACTGACATACCCACATTAGAACACAGGACAGGACACATTAGAACACAGGACAGGACATACCACATTAGAACCTGGATATGACATACCACATTACAACAAGGACAGGACATACATTAGGAGCACAGGACAATACCACATTAGAACACAGGACATACCACATTAGAGACACAGGACAGGACATACCACATTTCAACACAGGACAGGACATACCACATTGGCTAGAACACAGGACATACCACATTAGAACACAGGACAGGACATACCACATTAGAACACAGGATATGACATACCACATTAGAACACAGGACATGACATACCACATTAGATACCACATTAGGACAGGACATACCACATCAGAACACAGGACATGACATACCCACATTAGAACAGGACAGGACATACCACATTAGAACACAGGACAGGACATACCCACATTAGACACACCACATTAGAACACAGGAACACAGGACATACCACATTAGAACACAGGACAGGACATACCACATTAGAACACAGGACAGGACATACCACATTAGAACACAGGACAGGACATACCACATTAGAACACAGGACAGGACATACCACATTAGAAACAGGAGGACAGGACATACCACATTAGAACACAAAAGGACAGGACATACCACATTAGAACACAGGACAGGACATACCACATTAGAACACAGGACAGGACATACCACATTAGAACACACAGGACAGGACATACCACATTAGAACACAGGACAGGACATACCACATTAGAACACAGGACATACCACATTAGAACACAGGACAGGACATACCACATTAGAACACAGGACAGGACATACCACATTACAACAAAGGACAGGACATGACATACCACATTAGAACACAGGACAGGACATACCACATTAGAACACAGGACAGGACATACCACATAGAACACAGGACATACCACATTAGAACACAGGACAGGACATACCACATTACAACAAAGGACAGGACATACCACATTAGAACACAGGACAGGACATGACATACCACATTAGAACACAGGACAGGACATACCACATTAGAACACACAGGACATACCACATTAGAACACAGGACAGGACATGACATACCACATTAGAACAAGGACAGGACATACCACATTAGAACACAGGACAGGACATACATACATTAGAACACAGGACAGGACATACCACATTAGAACACAGGACAGGACATACCACATTAGAACAAACAGGACAGGACATACCACATTAGAACACAGGACAGGAACATACCACATTAGAACACAGGACAGGACATACCACATTAGAACACAGGACAGGACATACCCACATTAGAACAGGACAGGACATACCACATTAGAACACAGGACAGGACATACCACATTAGAACACAGGACAGGACATACATTAGAACACAGGACAGGACATGACCACATTAGAAAACAGGACAGGACATGACATACCACATTAGAACACAGGACATGACATACCACATTAGAACACAGGACAGGACATACCACATTAGAACACAGGGACATACCACATTAGAACACAGGACATACCACATTAGAACACAGAACATACCACATTAGAACACAGGACAGGACATACCACATTAGAACACAGGACAGGACATACCACATTAGAACACAGGACAGGACATGACATACCACATTAGAACACAGGACAGGACATACCACATTAGAAACAGGACAGGACATGACATACCACATTAGAACACAGGACATGACATACCACATTAGAACACAGGACAGGACATACCACATTAGAACACAGGACATACCACATTAGAGAACACAGGACAGGACATACCACATTAGAACACAGGACAGACATACCACATTAGAACACAGGACAGGACATACCACATTAGAACACAGGACAGGAACACAGGACAGGACATACCACATTAGACACAGGACAGGACATACACATTAGACAGGACAGGGACATACCACATTAGAACACAGGACATACCACATTAGAACACAGGACAGGACATACCACATTAGAACACAGGACAGGACATGAAACCACATTAGAACACAGGACATGACATACCACAGGACATACCACATTAGAACACAGGATATGACATACCACATTAGAACACAGGACAGGACATACCACATTAGAACACAGGACAGGAACATACCACATTAGAACACAGGACATACCACATTAGAACACAGGACAGGACATACCACATTAGAACACAGGACAGGACATACCACATTAGAACACAGGACATACCACATTAGAACACAGGACATGACATACCACATTAGAACACAGGACAGGACATACCACATTAGAACACAGGACAGGACACACAGGATAGGACA
Organism: Oncorhynchus nerka; assembly: GCF_034236695.1. Lineage (NCBI taxonomy): Eukaryota > Metazoa > Chordata > Actinopteri > Salmoniformes > Salmonidae > Oncorhynchus > Oncorhynchus nerka. Next base: position 6,430 of record NW_027036253.1, read on the forward strand.
TACCACATTAGAACACAGGACATACCACATTAGAACACAGGACAGGACATACCACATTAGAACACAGGACAGGACATAACACACAGGACAGACATACCACATTAGAACACAGGACAGGACACCACATTAGAACACAGGACAGGACATACCACATTAGAACACAGGACAGGACATACCACATTAGAACACAGGATATGACATACCACATTACAACAAAGGACAGGACATACCACATTAGACATACCACATTACAACAGGACAGGACATACCACATTAGAACACAGGACATACCACATTAGAACACAGGACATACCACATTAGAACACAGGACAGGACATACCACATTTCAACACAGGACAGGACATACCACATTAGAACACACAGGACATACCACATTAGAACACAGGACAGGACATACCACATTAGAACACAGGACATACACATTAGAACACATGACATACCACATTAGAACACAGGATAGGATACCACATTAGAACACAGGACAGGACATACCACATTAGAACACAGGACAGGACATACCACACAGGAACACAGGACATACCACATTAGAACACAGGACATACCACATTTAGAACACAGGACAGGACATACCACATTAGAACACAGGACATACCACATTAGAACACAGGACAGGACATACCACATTAGAACACAGGACAGACATACCACATTACAACACAGGACAGGACATACCACATTAGAACACAGGATTAGAAAACAGGACAGAACATACCACATTAGAACACAGGACATACCACATTAGAAACACAGGACATTAGGACATACCACATTAGAACACAGGGAAACATACATTGAACACAGGACATACCACATTAGAACACAGGACAGGACATACCACATTAGAACACAGGACAGGACATACCACATTAGAACACAGGACAGGACATGACATACCACATTAGAACACAGGACAGGACATGACATACCACATTAGAACACAGGACAGGACATACCACATTAGAACACAGGACAGGACATACCACATTAGAACACAGGACAGGACATACCACATTAGAACACAGGATAGGACATACCACATTAGAACACAGGACATAACATTAGAACACAGGACAGGACATACCACATTAGAACACAGGACAGGACATACCACATTAGAACACAGGACAGGACACATAGAACACAGGACAGGACATACCACATTAGAACACAGGATATGACATACCACATTACAACAAAGGACAGGACATACCACATTAGAACACAGGACAGGACATACCACATTAGAACACAGGACATACCACATTAGAACACAGGACATACCACATTAGAACACAGGACAGGACATACCACATTTCAACACAGGACAGGACATACCACATTAGAACACAGGACATACCACATTAGAACACAGGATATGACATACCACATTAGAACACAGGACAGGACATACCACATTAGAACACAGGACATACCACATTAGAACACAGGACAGGACATACCACATTAGAACACAGGACATACCACATTAGAACACAGGACAGGACATACCACATTAGAACACAGGACAGAACATACCACATTAGAACACAGGACAGGACATACCACATTAGAACACAGGACAGGACATACCACATTAGAACACAGGACAGGACATACCACATTAGAACACAGGATAGGACATACCACATTAGAACACAGGACATGACATGACATACCACATTAGAACACAGGACAGGACATACCACATTAGAACACAGGACAGGACATACCACATTAGAACACAGGACATACCACATTAGAACACAGGACAGGACATACCACATTTCAACACAGGACAGGACATACCACATTAGAACACAGGACATACCACATTAGAACACAGGCCAGGACATACCACATTAGAACACAGGATAGGACATACCACATTAGAACACAGGACATACCACATTAGAACACAGGACAGGACATACCACATTAGAACACAGGACATGACATACCACATTAGAACACAGGACAGGACATACCACATTAGAACACAGGACAGGACATACCACATTAGAACACAGGATATGACATACCACATTAGAACACAGGATATGACATACCACATTACAACACAGGACAGGACATACCACATTAGAACACAGGACATACCACATTAGAACACAGGACAGGACATACCACATTAGAACACAGGACATACCACATTAGAACACAGGACAGGACATACCACATTAGAACACAGGATAGGACATACCACATTAGAACACAGGACATACCACATTAGAACACAGGACAGGACATACCACATTAGAACACAGGATATGACATACCACATTAGAACACAGGATATGACATACCACATTACAACACAGGACAGGACATACCACATTAGAACACAGGACATACCACATTAGAACACAGGACATACCACATTAGAACACAGGCCAGGACATACCACATTAGAGAACACAGGCCAGGACATACCACATTAGAACACAGGACATACCACATTAGACACAGGACAGGACATACCACATTAGAACACAGGACATGACATACCACATTAGAAACACAGGACAGGACATACCACATTAGAACACAGGACAGGACATACCACATTAGAACACAGGACAGGACATACCACATTAGAACACAGGACAGGACATACCACATTAGAACACAGGACAGGACACATTAGAACACAGGACATACCACATTAGAACACATGACAGGACATACCACATTAGAACACAGGACATACCACATTAGAACACAGGACAGGACACAGGACAGGACATACCACATTAGAACACAGGACAGGACATACCACATTAGAACACATGACAGGACATACCACATTAGAACACAGGACAACCCTAACACCTGACCCCTAACCCCCACCTTGTTGCCCAAGCTGATGGTGGCTTCCCTGGCCAGTAGCAGGGTAACGATGTCTACGTTGCCCTCCTGAGAGGCCAGGTGCAGCGGTGTGATGCCCTGACGTGTCATAGCGTTGGTGTCGGCTCCGTACTCCAGCAGTGTCGTGGCAATCTCCATCTGGTTCTTCTTAGCCGCGATGTGGAGTGGAGTATAGCCATTCTACACCACAGACAGAACATATTACACCACAGAGGAGGGTACCCATTCTACACCACAGACAGAACATATTACACCACAGAGGAGGGTACCCATTCTACACCACAGACAGAACATATTACACCACAGAGGAGGGTACCCATTCTACACCACAGACAGACCATATTACACCACAGAGGAGGGTACCCATTCTACACCACAGACAGAACATATTACACCACAGAGGAGGGTACCCATTCTACACCACAGACAGAACATATTACACCACAGAGGAGGGTACCCATTCTACACCACAGACAGAACATATTACACCACAGAGGAGGGTACCCATTCTACACCACAGACAGAACATATTACACCACAGAGGAGGGTACCCATTCTACACCACAGACAGAACATATTACACCACAGAGGAGGGTACCCATTCTATACCACAGACAGAACATATTACAACACAGACAGAACATATTACACCACAGAGGGTAGCCATTCTACACCACAGACAGAACATATTACACCACAGACAGAACATATCTACACCACAGACAGGAACATATTACACCACAGAGGAGTATAGCCATTCTACACCACAGACAGAACATATTACACCACAGAGGAGGGTAGCCATTCTACACCACAGACAGAACATATTACACCACAGAGGAATATAGCCATTCTACACCACAGACAGAACATATTACACCACAGAGGAGGTACCCATTCTACACCACAGACAGAACATATTACAACACAGAGGAGGGTACCCATTCTACACCACAGACAGAACATATTACACCACAGAGGAGTATAGCCATTTTACACCACAGACAGAACATATTACACCACAGAGGAGGGTATAGCCATTCTACACCACAGACAGAACATATTACAATACAGAGGATAGCCATTCTACACCACAGACATAACATATATTCACAGACATAACATATTACACGACAGAGGAGGGTACCCATTCTACACCACAGACAGAACATATTACACCACAGAGGAGGGTACCCATTGTACACCAGACAGAACATATTACAACACAGAGGAGGTACCCATTCTACACCACAGACAGAACATATTACACCACAGAGGAGGGTACCCCATTCTACACCACAGACAGAACATATTACACCACAGAGGAGGGTAGCCATTCTACACCACAGACAGAACATATTACACCACAGAGGAGGGTACCATTCTACACCACAGAGGAGGGTAAACCCATTCTACACCACAGACAGAACATATTACAACACAGAGGAGGATACCCATTCTACACCACAGACAGGACATATTACACCACAGAGGAGGGTACCCATTCTACACCACAGACAGACATATTACACCACAGAGGAGGATACCCATTCTACACCACAGAGGAGGGACCCCATTCTACACCACAGACAGAACATATTACACCACAGAGGAGGGTACCCATTCTACACCACAGAGGAGGTAGCCATTCTACACCACAGACAGAACATATTACACCACAGAGGAGGGTACCCATTCTACACCACAGACAGAACAGGGTACCCATTCTACACCACAGACAGAACATATTACACCACAGAGGAGGGTACCCACCTACACCACAGACAGAACATATTACACCACAGAGCAGGGTACCCATTCTACACCACAGACAGAACATATTACACCACAGAGGAGGGTACCCATTCTATACCACAGACAGAACATATTACAACACAGACAGAACATATTACACCACAGAGGAGGGCACCCATTCTATACCAGACAGAACATATTATTCAACACAGACAGAACAGAGGATATTACACCACAGACAGAACATATTACACCACAGAGGAGTATAGCCATTCTACACCACAGACAGAACATATTACACCACAGAGGAGGGTACCCATTCTACACCACAGAGGGTACCCATTCTACACCACAGACAGAACATATTACACCACAGAGGAGGGTAACCATTCTATACCACAGACAGAACATATTACACCACAGAGGAGGGTAACCATTCTACACCACAGACAGAACATATTACACCACAGAGGGAGGGTACCCATTCTACACCACAGACAGACCATATTACAACACAGAGGAGGGTACCCATTCTACACCACAGACAGAACATATTACACCACAGAGGAGGGGACCCATTCTACACCACAGACAGAACATATTACACCACAGAGGAGGGGACCCATTCTACACCACAGACAGAACATATTACACCACAGAGGAGGGTACCATTCTACACCACAGACAGAACACATATTACAACACAGAGGGAGGGTACCCATTCTACACCACAGACAGAACATATTACACCACAGAGGAGGGTACTCCATTCTACACCACAGACAGAACATATTACACCACAGAGGAGGTACCCATTCTACACCACAGACAGAACATATTACACCACAGAGGAGGGTACCCATTCTACACCACAGACAGAACATATTACACCACAGAGGAGGGTAGCCATTCTACACCACAGACAGAACATATTACACCACAGAGGAGGGTACCCATTCTACACCACAGACAGAACATATTACACCACAGAGGAGGGTACCCATTCTACACCACAGACAGAACATATTACACCACAGAGGAGGGTACCCATTCTACACCACAGACAGGACATATTACACCACAGAGGAGGGTACCCATTCTACAACACAGACAGAATATATTATTGTCTCAGCCTGTGCTACAGGTTATTGTTCCCTATGTGTTGTCTCAGCCTGTGTTGTGTGTTATTGTTCCCTATGTGTTGTCTCAGCCTGTGCTGTGTGTTATTGTTCCCTATGTGTTGTCTCAGCCTGTGCTACAGGTTATTGTTCCCTATGTGTTGTCTCAGCCTGTGTTGTGTGTTATTGTTCCCTATGTGTTGTCTCAGCCTGTGTTGTGTGTTATTCTTCCTATGTGTTGTCTCAGCCTGTGTTGTGTGTCATTGTTCCTCATGTGTTGTCTCAGCCTGTGCTGTGTGTTATTGTTCCTGATGTGTTGTCTCAGCCTGTGCTACGAGGTTATTGTTCCCTATGTGTTGTCTCAGCCTGTGCCACAGTGTTATTGTTCCCTATGTGTTGTCTCAAGCCTGTGTTGCGTGTGTTATTGTTCCCTATGTGTTGTCTCAGCCTGTGCTGTGTGTTATTGTTCCCTATGTGTTGTCTCAGCCTGTGCTGTGTGTGTGTTCCCTATGTGTTGTCTCAGCCTGTGCTGTGTGTTATTGTTCCTATGTGTTGTCTCAGCCTGTGCTACAGGTTATTGTTCCTATGTGTTGTCTCAGCCTGTGTTGTGTGTTATTGTTCCTATGGTGTTGTCTCAGCCTGTGCTGTGTGTTATTGTTCCCTATGTGTTGTCTCAGCCTGTGCTACAGGTCATTGTTCTCTATGTGTTGTCTCAGCCTGTGTTGTGTGTTATTGTTCCCTATGTGTTGTCTCAGCCTGTGCTATGTGTGTTATTGCTTCCCTATGTGTTGTCTCAGCCTGTGTTGTGGTCATTGTTCCTATGTGTTGTCTCAGCCTGTGCTGTGTGTTGTTGTTCCCTATGTGTTGTCTCAGCCTGTGCTGCAGAGTTATTGTTCCCTATGTGTTGTCTCAGCCTGTGCTACAGGTTATTGTTCCCTATGTGTTGTCTCAGCCTGTGTTAGCGTGTGTTATTGTTCCCTATGTGTTGTCTCAGCCTGTGCTGTGTGTTATTGTTCCTATGTGTTGTCTCAGCCTGTGCTGTGTGTTATTGTTCCCTATGTGTTGTCTCCAGCCTGTGCTGTGTGTTATTGTTCCTATGTGTTGCTCAGCCTGTGCTGAGTTATTGTTCCTGTG